>NC_091065.1:51461418-51764448 GCF_000393655.2 Nicotiana sylvestris
AGAAAATCGCTCAACTCAGGGATTGGAGCCCTAATGTCGGCTAAAAGAAAATCGCTCAACTTAGGGATTGGAGCCCTAATGTCGGCTAAAAGAAAAATCGCTCAACTTAGGGATTGGAGCCCTAATGTAGGCTAAAGAAAATCGCTCAACTCAGGGATTGGAACCCTAATGTCGGCTAAAAGAAAATCGCTCAACTCAGGGATTGGAGCCCTAATGTCGGCTAAAAGAAAAATCGCTCAACTCAGGGATTGGAGCCCTAATGTCGGCTAAAAGAAAAATTGCTCAACTCAGGGATTGGAGCCCTAATGTCAGCTAACAGGAAATTGCACAACTCAAGGATTGGAGCCCTAATGTCGGCTAAAGGAAAATTCGCTCAACTCAGGGATTGGAGCCCTAATGTCGGCTAAAGGAAAATCGCGCAACTCAGGGATTGGAGCCCTAATGTCGGCTAAAGAAAACTCAATCAACTCAGGGATTGGAGCCCTAATGTTGGCTAAAGGAAAATCGCTCAACTCAGGGATTAGAGCCCTAATGTTGGCTAAAGAAAACTGCTCAACTCAGGGATTGGAGCCCTAATGTCGGCTAAAAGAAAATTGCTCAACTCAGGGATGTGAGCCCTAATGTTGGCTAAAGAAAATCACTCAACTCAGGGATTAGAGCCCTAATGTCGGCTAAAAGAAAATCGCTCAACTCAGGGATTGGAGCCCAAATGTCGGCTAACAGGAAAAATCGCTCAACTCAGGGATTGGAGCCCTAATGTCGGCTAAAAGAAAATCGCTCAACTCAAGGATTGGAGCCCTAAAGTCGGCTAAAAGAAAATCGCTCAACTCAGGGATTGAAGCCCTAATGTAGGCTAAAAGAAAAATCGCTCAACTCAGGGATTGGAGCCCTAATGTTGGCTACCAGGAAATTGCTCAACTCATGGATTGGAGCCCTAATGTCGGCTAAAAGAAAATCGCTCAACTCAGGGATTGAAGCCCTAATGTCGGCTAAAAGATAATCGCTCAACTCAGGGATTGGAGCCCTAATGTCGGCTAACAGGAAATTGCTCAACTCAGGGATTGGAGCCCTAATGTCGGCTAAAAGAAAATCGCTCAACTCAGGGATTGGAGCCCTAATATCGGCTAAAAGAAAATCGCTCAACTCAGGGATTGGAGCCCTAATGTCGGCTAAAAGAAAATCGCTCAAACCAGGGATTGGAGCCCTAATGTTGGCTAAAGAAAACTCGCTCAACTCAGGGATTAGAGCCCTAATGTCGGCTAAAAGAAAATCGCTCAACTTAGGGATTGGAGCCCTAATGTCGGCTAAAGGAAAATCGCTCAACTTAGGGATTGGAGCCCTAATGTCTGCTAAAGGAAAATTCGCTCAACTCAGGGATTGGAGCCCTAATGTCGGCTAAAAGAAAATCGCTCAACTTAGGGATTGGAGCCCTAATGTCGGCTAAAAGAAAAATCGCTCAACTTAGGGATTGGAGCCCTAATGTCGGCTAAAAGAAAATCGCTCAACTCAGGGATTGGAGACCTAATGTCGGCTAAAAGAAAAATCGCTCAACTCAGGGATTGGAGCCCTAATGTTGGCTAACAGGAAATTGCTCAACTCAGGGATTGGAGCCCTAATGTCGGCTAATAGAAAATCGCTCAACTCAGGGATTGGAGCCCTAATGTCGGCTAAAAGAAAATCGCTCAACTCAGGGATTGGAGCCCTAATGTCGGCTAACAGGAAATTGCTCAACTCAGGGATTGGAGCCCTAATGTCGGCTAAAAGAAAATCGCTCAACTCAGGGATTGGAGCCCTAATGTCGGCTAAAGAAAATCGCTCAACTCAGGGATTGGAGCCCTAATGTCGGCTAAAAGAAAATCGCTCAACTCAGGGATTGGAGCCCTAATGTCGGCTAAAAGAAAAATCGCTCAACTCAGGGATTGGAGCCCTAATGTCGGCTAAAAGAAAAATTGCTCAACTCAGGGATTGGAGCCCTAATGTCAGCTAACAGGAAATTGCACAACTCAAGGATTGGAGCCCTAATGTCGGCTAAAGGAAAATTCGCTCAACTCAGGGATTGGAGCCCTAATGTCGGCTAAAGGAAAATCGCTCAACTCAGGGATTGGAGCCCTAATGTCGGCTAAAGAAAACTCACTCAACTCAGGGATTGGAGCCCTAATGTTGGCTAAAGGAAAATCGCTCAACTCAGGGATTAGAGCCCTAATGTTGGCTAAAGAAAACTGCTCAACTCAGGGATTGGAGCCCTAATGTCGGCTAAAAGAAAATTGCTCAACTCAGGGATGTGAGCCCTAATGTTGGCTAAAGAAAACTCGCTCAACTCAGGGATTAAAGCCCTAATGTCGGCTAAAAGAAAATCGCTCAACTCAGCGATTGGAGCCCTAATGTCGGCTAACAGGAAATTGCTCAACTCAGGGATTGGAGCCCTAATGTCGGCTAAAAGAAAATCGCTCAACTCAGGGATTGGAGCCCTAATGTTGGCTAAAGAAAACTCTCTCAACTCAGGGATTAGAGCCCTAATGTCGGCTAAAAGAAAATCGCTCAACTCACGGATTGGAGCCCTAATGTCGGCTAAAGGAAAATCGCTCAACTCAGGATTGGAGCCGTAATGTCTGCTAAAGGAAAATTCGCTCAACTTAGGGATTGGAGCACTAATGTCGGCTAAAAGAAAATCGCTCAACTTAGGGATTGGAGCCCTAATCTCGGCTAAAAGAAAAATCGCCCAACTCAGGGATTGGAGCCCTAATGTCGGCTAAAAGAAAATCGATCAACTCAGGGATTGGAGCCCTAATGTCGGCTCAAAGAAAATCGCTCAACTCAGGGATTGGAGCCCTAATGTCGGCTAAAAGAAAAATTGCTCAACTCAGAGATTGGAGCCCTAATGTTGGCTAACAGGAAATTGCTCAACTCAGGGATTGGAGCCTTAATGTCAGCTAAAAGAAAATCGCTCAACTCAGGGATTGGAGCCCTAATGTCGGCCAAAAGAAAATCGCTCAACTCAGGGATTGGAGCCCTAATGTCGGCTAAAAGAAAATCGCTCAACTCAGGGATTGGAGCCCTAATGTCGGCTAAAGAAAATCGCTCAACTCAGGGATTGGAGCCCTAATGTTGGCTAACAGGAAATTGCTCAACTCAGGGATTGGAGCCCTAATGTCGGCTGAAAGAAAATCGCTCAACTCAGGGATTGGAGCCATAATGTCGGCTAAAAGAAAATCGCTCAACTCAGTGATTGGAGCCCTAATGTCGGCTAAAAGAAAATCGCTCAACTCAGGGATTGGAGCCCTAATATCAGCTAAAAAAAATCGCTCAACTCAGGGATTGGAGCCCTAATGTCGGCTAAAAGAAAATCGCTCAACTCAGGGATTGGAGCCCTAATGTCGGCTAAAAGAAAAATCGCTCAATTCAGGGATTGGAGCCCTAATGTCGGCTAAATGAAAAATCGCTCAACTCAGGGATTGGAGCCCTAATGTCGGCTAACAGGAAATTGCTCAACTCAGGGATTGGAGCCCTAATGTCGGCTAAAGGAAAATTCGCTCAACTCAGGGATTAGAGCCCTAATGTCAGCTAAAGGAAAATCGCTCAACTCAGGGATTGGAGCCCTAATGTCGGCTAAAGAAAACTCGCTCAACTCAGGGATTAGAGCCTTAATGTTAGCTAAAGGAAAATCGCTCAACTCAGGGATTGGAGCCCTAATGTTGGCTAAAGAAAACTGCTCAACTCAGGGATTGGAGCCCTAATGTCGGCTAAAGGAAAATTGCTCAACTCAGGGATGTGAGCCCTAATGTTGGCTAAAGAAAACTCGCTCAACACAGGGATTAGAGCCCTAATGTCGGCTAAAAGAAAATCGCTCAACTCAGGGATTGGAGCCCTAATGTCGGCTAACAGGAAATTGCTTAACTCAGGGATTGGAGCCCTAATGTCGGCTAAAAGAAAATCGCTCAACTCAGGGATTGGAGCCCTAATGTTGGCTAAAGAAAACTCGCTCAACTCAGGGATTAGAGCCCTAATGTCGGCTAAAAGAAAATCGCTCAACTCAGGGATTGGAGCCCTAATGTCGGCTAAAGGAAAATCGCTCAACTCAGGTATTGGAGCCCTAATGTCTGCTAAAGGAAAATTCGCTCAACTCAGGGATTGGAGCACTAATGTCGGCTAAAAGAAAATTGCTCAACTTAGGGATTGGAGCCCTAATGTCGGCTAAAAGAAAAATCGCTCAACTCAGGGATTGGAGCCCTAATGTCGGCTAAAATAAAATCGATCAACTCAGGGATTGGAGCCCTAATATCGGCTCAAAGAAAATCGCTCAACTCAGGGATTGGAGCCCTAATGTCGGCTAAAAGAAAAATCGCTCAACTCAGGGATTGGAGCCCTAATGTTGGCTAACAGGAAATTGCTCAACTCAGGGATTGGAGCCCTAATGTCAGCTAAAAGAAAATCGCTCAACTCAGGGATTGGAGCCCTAATGTCGGCTAAAAGAAAATCGCTCAACTCAGGGATTGGAGCCCTAATGTCGGCTAACAGGAAATTGCTCAACTCAGGGATTAGAGCCTTAATGCCGGCTAAAAGAAAATCGCTCAACTCAGGGATTGGAGCCCTAATGTCGGCTAAAGAAAATCGCTCAACTCAGGGATTGGAGCCCTAATGTCGGCTAAAAGAAAATCGCTCAACTCAGGGATTGGAGCCCTAATGTCGGCTAAAAGAAAAATCGCTCAACTCAGGGATTGGAGCCCTAATGTCGGCTAACAGGAAATTGCTCAACTCAGGGATTGGAGCCCTAATGTCGGCTAACAGGAAATTGCTCAACTCAGGGATTGGAGCCCTAATGTCGGCTAAAGGAAAATTCGCTCAACTCAGGGATTAGAGCCCTAATGTCGGCTAAAGGAAAATCGCTCAACTCAGGGATTGGAGCCCTAATGTTGGCTAATAGGAAATTGCTCAACTCAGGGATTGGAGCCCTAATGTCGGCTAAAAGAAAATCGCTCAACTCAGGGATTGGTTCCCTAATGTAGGCTAAAAGAAAATCGCTCAACTCAGGGATTGGAGCCCTAATGTCGGCTATCAGGAAATTGCTCAACTCAGGGATTAGAGCCCTAATGTCGGCTAAAAGAAAATCGCTCAACTCAGGGATTGGAGCCCTAATGTCGGCTAAAGAAAATCGCTCAACTCAGGGATTGGAGCCCTAATGTCGGCTAAAAGAAAATCGCTCAACTCAGGGATTGGAGCCCTAATGTCGGCTAAAAGAAAAATCGCTCAACTCAGGGATTGGAGCCCTAATGTCGGCTAAATGAAAAATCGCTCAACTCAGGGATTGGAGCCCTAATGTCGGCTAACAGGAAATTGCTCAACTCAGGGATTGGAGCCCTAATGTCGGCTAAAGGAAAATTCGCTCAACTCAGGGATTAGAGCCCTAATGTCGGCTAAGGAAAATCGCTCAACTCAGGGATTGGAGCCCTAATGTCGGCTAACAGGAAATTGCTCAACTCAGGGATTGGAGCCCTAATGTCGGCTAAAGGAAAATTCGCTCAACTCAGGGATTAGAGCCCTAATGTCGGCTAAAGGAAAATCGCTCAACTCAGGGATTGGAGCCCTAATGTTGGCTAAAGAAAACTGCTCAACTCAGGGATTGGAGCCCTAATGTCGGCTCAAAGAAAAATTGCTCAACTCAGGGATTGGAGCCCTAATGTCGGCTCAAAGAAAAATCGCTCAACTCAGGGATTGGAGCCCTAATGTCGGCTAACAGGAAATTGCTCAACTCAGGGATTGGAGCCCTAATGTCGGCTAAAGGAAAATTCGCTCAACTCAGGGATTAGAGCCCTAATGTCGGCTAAAGGAAAATCGCTCAACTCAGGGATTGGAGCCCTAATGTTGGCTAACAGGAAATTGCTCAACTCAGGGATTGGAGCCCTAATGTCGGCTAAAAGAAAATTGCTCAACTCAGGGATTGGATCCCTAATGTCGGCTAAAAGAAAATCGCTCAACTCAGGGATTGGAGCCCTAATGTCGGCTAACAGGAAATTGCTCAACTCAGGGATTAGAGCCCTAATGTCGGCTAAAAGAAAATCGCTCAACTCAGGGATTGGAGCCCTAATGTCGGCTAAAGAAAATCGCTCAACTCAGGGATTGGAGCCCTAATGTCGGCTAAAGGAAAATTCGCTCAACTCAGGGATTAGAGCCCTAATGTCGGCTAAAGGAAAATCGCTCAACTCAGGGATTGGAGCCCTAATGTCGGCTAAAGAAAATCGCTCAACTCAGGGATTGGAGCCCTAATGTCGGCTAAAAGAAAATCGCTCAACTCAGGGATTGGAGCCCTAATGTCGGCTAAAAGAAAAATCGCTCAACTCAGGGATTGGAGCCCTAATGTCGGCTAAATGAAAAATCGCTCAACTCAGGGATTGGAGCCCTAATGTCGGCTAACAGGAAATTGCTCAACTCAGGGATTGGAGCCCTAATGTCGGCTAAAGGAAAATTCGCTCAACTCAGGGATTAGAGCCCTAATGTCGGCTAAGGAAAATCGCTCAACTCAGGGATTGGAGCCCTAATGTCGGCTAACAGGAAATTGCTCAACTCAGGGATTGGAGCCCTAATGTCGGCTAAAGGAAAATTCGCTCAACTCAGGGATTAGAGCCCTAATGTCGGCTAAAGGAAAATCGCTCAACTCAGGGATTGGAGCCCTAATGTTGGCTAAAGAAAACTGCTCAACTCAGGGATTGGAGCCCTAATGTCGGCTAAAAGAAAATTGCTCAACTCTGGGATTGGAGCCCTAATGTTGGCTAAAGAAAACTCGCTCAACTCAGGGATTGGAGCCCTAATATCGGCTAAAAGAAAATCGCTCAACTCAGGGTTTGGAGCCCTAATATCGGCTAAAAGAAAATCGCTGAACTCAGGGATTGGAGCCCTAATGTTGGCTAATAGAAAATCTTTCAACTCAGGGATTGGAGCCCTAATGTCGGCTAAAAAAATTGCTCAACTCAGGGATTGGAGCCCTAATGTCGGCTAATAGAAGAATCGCTTAACTCAGGGATTGGAGCCCTAATGTCGGCTAAAAGAAGAATCGCTCAACTCAGGGATTGGAGCCCTAATGTCGGCTAACAGGAAATTGCTCAACTCGGGGATTGGAGCCCTAATGTTGGCAACATGTGAAAGATTGATTTTGGGGCTTCTAAACTAAACCCCCTTTTTTTTGAATTTTCTTCTTACTTCTCTTTTCATTTTTTTTTTGTTTATTCTTTCGATTTTTTTTTATTATTATTTTGTTGTTTTTCATTTTTTGTTTCGTAAAAATGTAGGAGAGAATTTGGGGAAACTTCCCTTTTGGGTTGATTCCTTGTTGCAAAGCTGTTTCTTGCACTCGCGCATTTCTTTTCCTTTTGGGTGGCACCTGCTTCTCGCAACGGTTGCTTTGGATTGCACCTGTTTCAATTTTCCAAACAAAGAACAATTGTAAGTTTGAAAATGGTGGGTAGCTAGGTGGCCTTGATCGTTCCAATTGCTTGGTCCCATCCTCATTTCTGTTGAGAAACTCCGCCATTGATTGGATTCACAGGCGACCCCCTTTCAAACTGATAAGACTCGCATTTCCGGATTTTGTGATGATTCGCCCGTGTAAGGATTTGGTTCTTCCATCCCATTCCGCTTGGGGATTTTTAACTGAGGCAGACTCAGTGGGGATTCTTACTGGGACAGACTCGTTGGGGATTTTTGTTGGGGATTTTTTTTTTGTGTGTCTTTACTTTGAAGGCAATCAACATCATGATCAGTCGGGATTGGACTGACGCACCACTGAAACGGGGTATTTTCTTCACTTCTTGCTAAACGGAGCTCTGTGAAACCGGTCCTACCACCTTTTCTTTCCAACATATTTTAGAATTTAGGGTTAAAACGAAAGGGATTCAAGGAAAGGTAAACAAAGAGCGGAGAAACGAATTTAAAAGAGAAGCGTCCCTTTCGGGACAAGAAAGACTTATCTGAGGCACATGCTGACTTTAAATAGACATGACATGCCTTTTGGACTGGATGTCTGACCCACATGAATTTGTATTTCCTCATGAACCAAAACGTATCTATGTTTCCAAACCAGGGAACCTTGCCAGAAATTTCTGAGGTGGAATCATCTTTTCGGCTGACAGCGCCCTTTGCGGGTTTTTGTTAGTCGACCTCTCTCATTTCTCTTCTCAATGTCGCCTGATAGCACTCTTTGCGAGTTTTTACTAAACAAGCTCCCTCATTTTCGATTTCTCTACTCTCGTCGCCTCATGGTGCCCGAAGGTTTCCCGTCAAGACTCTCTCATTTTATTTCTCTCAATTTTAGAATGCATCGGCTTCCAACCATGATATTTCTTGGTTTCCCCCGCTTTTGGCAATTGATCCGAAGGACTTGTACTTGGTTTTTGGTAAAAAGAATTGTGGATGAGATTACAACTTCGGAACCATTTAGTGGGCCCCAGTTTCAACTTCAGGGAAAATTGGATTTTATTTTTGGTGTGACTGAACCCCAGAGAGAGGCTGCCTACGTATCCTTTTGGAATCAAGTCAAACGTAGTTCAGGCAAATCATTGAATACCGAGGAACCTTGCCAGGACTCTGTTGATGCCGATGGCTGTGAGGATCTTATTTTCGATCATGGGCGCCTTTTGTGGGTTTTCACGAGCTGGCATTTTTCATTTCATTTCTTTACATCTCCTTATAGTGCCCGTGTGGGTTTTCACTAACAAGACTCTCATTTTCATTTTTCTTTACTTACCACCGCCTTACGATTCCCGTGTGGGTTTTCACTAACAAGACTCTCATTTTCATTTTTCTTTACTTACCATCGCCTTACGATGCCCGTGTGGGTTTTCACCAATAAGACTCTCTCATTTTATTTCTCTTATTTTGCTTGCGAGGATCTAGAAACTACATTCTCTGATCTTTGAACATTTTTACCGATTGATCGGAAGGACTTGAACAAGATTTGGGGTAAAACGAGCTTGGATGGAATTACAACTTTAGAACCTTTCTGGCGAACTGTCGCCGAACCACTATAACTTTTTCCCCAGTTTCACTTTGGGGGGGGGGGGATCTTGGATTTTATTTTGGTGTGACTGAACCCCAAAGAGAGGCTGCCTACGTATCCTTTCGGAATCAAGTTAGACGTAGTTCAGGCAAATCATTGTTTTTGGATCTTTTTTTTTTGTTTTTCTGATTTGCTTTTGTTTTTCACTTTCTTCTTCCCTTCTGTTTCCCCTTTTTTCATCATTTTTCTTTTTTCATTTCAATTTCTTTTTTCTTTTTCTTTTTTATTTTATTTTTCAATAATACTTTCAGGTTCCAAAGAGGGTAATCAAAGAAGAGTAACCAGCTCAAATGGGTTTGCAAAGGGTTGATAGTGTTTGGGTAGCGAGAATGAAAGCCTTCGTCATCTCAACCGGAAAATATTAGAACTATATGTAGGATCCAACATAGTACCTTTTGACTGCATTTGCATTGACAGTTATTTCAAGGGTATTTCCTTCGATGTGTCCCAAGTACAATGCACTCTTTTGGCAGTACTCTTGTTGCAATGTATGTACCTTTCCAATCTGGACCCAATTTTCTTTCAACTTTTCTAACTCTTTGTTTTATTTTCTTAAACGTATTCTTCATTGCGACCCAATTCTTGATTCATTCTTTCGAGGTCTGACGAAGTTTTAAGATCCGGGCATGAAGTCCGCACGCATGTCATATTATTGAAATCTGCATTTAACAGAACTAAAAGAGAATGAGAAAATCGACAAGATTTAAGAAAAGAGACATTCCGGAAAAATGAAATATCAATTTCATTTGATTTTTTGATTTTTTGATTTTTTTCTGTTTTTTTTAAGATAGAAGGGTTTACATCGGAAAGTAAGACAATAAAGTAAAACATCTGGATCAACCCTGAGATAATTCAGATGCATAAAGGATAGCAAGACTGGCTACCGAGACTCCCGTGTGATGGGGAACTTTCCGGCTTGGCAATCGTTTTTTGGCCTTTCTTCTGTCTCGGCAATGGCTGCAATAACCTTCAGTGCCGAATCAAATTCCTCGTCTTCACAGGTCATCCCAATCAACGTCCCATTATTGTGAGCGGGTAATGGATTGTTGGTCACATTTGGGACCTCCTCGTCCCTTAATACTATCTTTCCCTGTTCTATTAAGTCCTCTACCACCCTTCTTAAAGTCCAACAATCATTTGTATCATGCCCTTCTGCTCCCGAATGATAAGCACACCTGACACCGGCTTTGTAAGCAGGTGATGCCGGATTGTGCCTTGTCTGAGGGACTGGTTGCAGGAAACCCATCTGGACTAGCTTTGGGAATAGGGTAGAATACGGTTCACCAATGGGTGTGAAAGTCCGTCTTCTGGGTGGTTCTTGAGGATGGAAATTATTTTGAGGTAGTTGTGGATTATAGTGATTTCGGTAAGGAGGCTGATTTCTGGGAGGTGGAGCTTGGCTCCGATTGGCTTGTTGCGGTGGCTGGACATAAGGCTGAGTATTCATGACCATGTAGGGTTGAGGAGCATAAGTAACATTTTGGTGGGGGTAGTAATGTTGTGGGTTTTTTCTGGAAAACGGGGCCTAAGATTACGATATTCTCTTGCTTCTGATGCCGCCATGGATGTTTCTTCCTTTTTCTTCCCTCTTGCCATTCCTTCGGACCCGCTTTGGACAGCTTGGGAGGTTGCCCTTATGGCTGCCTGACTCAAGATTCTACCCGTTTCCAAACCATTCTCGACCATTTCCACGATCTTAATTGCTTTCGTGAAAGGCTTTCTTATAGCTGACATCATGTTTTGGAAGTAATCTGATTCTTGAGCCTGGAGGAAAGTAGTGACCATTTCTATTTCATACATGGGAGGTTTTACCCTTGATGCTTGCTCGCGCCATTTAATAGCATATTCTCTGAAGCTTTCCGAGGGTTTCTTCTTCAAGTTTGACAAAGAATTCCTGTCTGGCACGATGTCGATATTATACTGAAATTGTCTTACAAAATCTCTGGCGAGATCGTCCTAAATATGCCATCGAGATATGTCTTGATCTATATACCATTCTGAGGCTATTCCTACCAAGCTTTCTCCGAAGTACGCCATCAACAATTCTTCTTTTCCGCCAGCTCCACGCAATTGGTTGCAATACTTTTTGAGGTGAGCAATGGGATCGCCATGCCCATCATAATTCTCAAACTTCGGTGTTTTGAACCCCACGGGCAGGTGCACGTGAGGGAACATGCACAGATCAGTATAGGAAACACTCTTCTGCCCGCTCAAGCCTTGCATATTTTTCAAACTCTGCTCGAGGCTCCTCATTCTTTTTGCCATTTCATCTTGTTCAAAAGCTTTGGGATTTTGGTCTTTCCCAGGCGTAAACTCGTATTGAGGATGTTGAGGGTGAGTGCTGGTGGTAAACCGAGTTGGTTCCAGTGAGAAGTATGGTTCTTGAAATGTGAATGAGGAAGAGTCAAAATTAGGCCTGTGTGTAGTGGGTTGTGCCACGATTGGACAGGGCGGTGCGGTGACTATGTTTGTAGCCACATCTGTCGTTGACATCCGGGGATAAGAATCGGAGGGTGATCCAGCGGAGTGGGCTGAAATGGCCGGGTACCCGAATAGGGTAGTTGGATAACTTATGGGGACGTTGGAAGTCCCACTTGTCCTAGAGAACAACTCGGGGAATCCAGGGATTACACTCGGCGGCTCTTTTCCGTTGTTACACTCGGCGGAAGTTGGGATGGCCGAGATTGAACTCTCCTCGGAGATAGGAATTGTCGGCAAAGGAATTTCTGAAGACATCTCTACACTTCCCTTTGATATCGTGAAGTAAGTGTGAACACTTCCTCTTGACTTAGTGACGGGCAACTGAACACTTCCTTTCGACCTCGTAAAGTATGAATGTGAGGCCAGACCTCCACCAAACCAAACCACCTTTTCTAAAAACCTGGACTTAGCAGCAAGCAAACTGTTAGTTTGAAACAAATAATAGACAGGTAATCTCACGTTGGGGTCAGATGCACCTGTTAAGTGAATTTCTACATGTTTGCATTGATGACATGCGTCATTCCGGCTTCTCTTTATGCTCCCCTTTATTTATTATTTTCATTATTTGCAGTTAAAATGTGACCGGATCCGATGAGGATTGCCTACGTATCACAATGCCGCGTGAATCAGATCATTACGTAGTTCAAAACAAACGAGTGTAAAAAGAAGCATTTTTTTATTACTGAAACAATCTATTACAATTTTTGACAAAGGGAAAATAACAGACTTGAAATAAATACAAACTCAAACAACTACTGATACATCCTGATGCGAAAAGACAGACAGAAGATGCTAAGACGGAAAATACAGACTCGACCTATAAATACATTAAAGTTTCAAGAATTGGCGCCCGCGGGGCATCGTTCGGCCTTGCCGCGGTCTTAGGTATGAGGTCTCTTTCAAGTTGTTCCAGCTCATACATGGTCTGCTTGACATAAATCATCACTGCCGAGAAAAAGGTAATGCTGGTCATATCTTCGCATCGTAGACACCTCCTAATGATGGCATAGGCAATGGTCTTAATCTTATCCCTGGTTCTCCTCTTTTCTATGAGCAGGTGCTCTATTTGATCATTACGGGCCGTCAAAACCCGAGAATCCTGGAGATATTGATTTTGCCACTGCTGAATTTCTACTTCCATCTGGGCCAGTAGATCGTAACAACATCTATTTTCAGCTTCAAAGGTTCGGGCTTGCTCAGCTGCTCTGTCCTCAAGAGTGACCACCTTTCTCTTCAAATTGGCAATGGTTTGCTTGTGAACCCTTTTCAATGGCTACAGGTACTGGTTACGCTTTTCTATTCTTTTTGCCCAGTGTGCTTCGAGTCCTGCTATGGTATTTTCAAGATTTTCCGACTCACTCCGGCACTCACCAATTTCCATTTTTAAACCTTTTATCAATCGTTCATCAGACCGGCTCATTTGTTGGTTATCAGCGGCTATCCTTATTTGCTGGATCTGGGCCCTGAGCATCTCGTTTTCCTGGGTCAACCTATTCTTTTTCTCCCAGATCAGTAGCAACTTGCCCATTGTGCTCATATTTTAGACCTTCGATTTGTCGTTTCAATTTGCTGATTTCAAAACGATAGCCAATCCCATTGCTTTTGTGATGACTCGGCAAAATTCAGGATATGGGGTCTTTTAGCCGGCCTTTCGTGCTCAAGTTCTCTTCTGTACCACGCGAGGTAACCCGGCGCCACTTCACTTTTGGCCCTATCATGCACACAAGTATCTGCTTTTAAACATTGGCATTCATTCAGATCTGGAGGACTTTTGTTTCAGGAAATTGTCCGTCAGGGCTAATCTCAATTGCTTGAGCACTAAGATCTTCCTCGTGTGGCACTATCTGGCATCTCCCGAGTTGTCTCAAAACTCGGCAGGGTGCGTAGGGCTGAATGCTCTTAAGTCCCATCAATAGAAAGTGGGTTCTAGCCGCTGGCATATACATGACCTCATCAACAGGAAACCATCCCAGTGTCCACTGTATTTGGCTGGCAGTGAGAGTCTGAAAGAACAACGTCCATGCCGTAACTCCTTCGGGCAGACTGACCTCCTTGGTTCTCGTGCAAAACTCTTCTATGCAAGTTTTCTTCGAGGAACCATGACTCAAAAGCTCGGAACGATGGCAGAGATGTTCAGTCATCCATATTTGTAGCAGTAAATTACACCCTTCGAAGAAATTCCCCCTGGCTTTGCAAGCTGTGAGAGCTCGAAAGATATCAGATACCACCATAGGCGCGAGAGTACTTTCATTCTGAGTGACCAAAGTACTGACGACCCCGGATATTTTTAGATCAATGTTTCCATCTTTCCTCGGAAATACCAAAAGGCCCAAAAATGTTATCATGAAAGCCACTCGTCTGTGCTCATCCCACTTCTGACGGTTACCTTTGCTGCATAGCTTGTTAACCGGATTGTTGAATCCTCCTATATGACCATATCTATCGTATATGAAGCACGGATTATAGAAACCTGCGGCCAAATCTGGGTTATGGACTGTCCTGGGTATCCTTAATGAATCTAGAAACCGATGCACAGTGATAGCTCTTGGGGCAACCAGGTATTTTTGCCTTAATGGAACTTCAGCATTTCCGATGTACCCGGCTATTTCCTCCAGAGTCAGGGTGAGTTCAAAATCGGAGAAGTGGAAGACATTGTATGCTAGGTCCCAGTAGGTGACCAAAACTCTTATGATATCTCCCCGAGGCTGGATTTCCAATAAACCCGTGAGACCTTTCAGATATTTCTTGACCTCATCTTGCCCTTCCCCACCTAGATCATTC
The DNA here is from genome assembly GCF_000393655.2 of Nicotiana sylvestris. Classification (NCBI taxonomy): domain Eukaryota; kingdom Viridiplantae; phylum Streptophyta; class Magnoliopsida; order Solanales; family Solanaceae; genus Nicotiana; species Nicotiana sylvestris. The sequence continues at coordinate 51,475,727 of NC_091065.1, forward strand.
CACCATAGCCGCAACTTGATAGGGATTTTAGTCATTATTGAAAAGCGTTCATTTTGCATTGTGCTCATCCTGCACATTTATTTAGGTGATTTAAGCAAAAATGATTTGACTCGAAAAATGATTTGACTAATTTTGGAAAAGAGAGATCCGATCTTTGAACACGGCCTTTCAGCACTTCGGGAATGAAGACTTTAAGGCTGGGCGGGTTAATCGACCCAAATTCTAAAGGATGATCGAAAGTGGCCGTTTATGCAAAGTAAGCCTTCTGCCGTCCCTTTCGGGAACATTTGGCTATTTTTGACAAAACAGTCACTTGATTTATTTATGACTCTTTTTTCAAAGTAGTGACCCGACATGGGGAACACGGCCTCACAGAACCTCGAGGACGAGGATCCTAAAGCCATTGGGCAGTTTGGCCAAAGTTTAAAAAAAATGACCAACAATGGTTGTTTATGCAAAGTCAGCCTTCCGACGTCCCTTTCGGAAACATTCGGCTATTCTTGACAAAACGGCATCACCCGACTCATTTATGATAAAATTAAAATTCTAACATTTTGGCTATTTCTGAAAAAAGGGGAGGTTGGACCCGATGAGGGTTGCCTACGTATCTCACACCCTGTGAGAATCAAATCGGCGTAGCTCGGGCCGATCAGGCGTAGAGGAAATAAACTAACCCTTTTTTTTGAATAAAATACTTACAAAGAAAAGGAGAAAATATTTTTGGATTTCGATTTTTTTTTATTTGTTTTTTTTATTATTATTTTTTGAAAAGAGACGACGACTAAAGAAATATTTTTTTCTTTGAATTTTAACTTCTTTTCACTCTTTTTTTGAAATTTCGAAAAATCTTCTAAGGAAGTATTTGGACTATTAGTCTGAATTTATGAAAGAGATACTACAAAAGAAAAAATATTTTTTTGGATTTTGAGAGTGATTTAAAGGAAATATTTGTTTTGTATTATATATGTTTTTTTAATAAATCAAACTAAAAGACAAATTTTTTTGACACTACTTGGACATTGGTTTTATTTTTCTAAAAATAAGTAGTTATCTCCCTACGTTGCTAAATTTTTTTTTTTGATTTCAGAAACCGGTCAGCATGCAGATCTGAAGCAAATAAATGCGCAAAACAAACGGGATGCAGCAGGATGGTCTTTTCATTTCGGGTTGCCTGTCCTAGACGGACCCAACCCCTGTGTTGAGTCCCCTATGTCAAATGCAACGTGATGCAAATAAGCGTTCCTACTAGGGATCCGGCATGAGGTTTTGTTATACTAGGTTCATCCTGGGTATATGTTCTAGACTGTGTACCCGAGCGGACAACTCGAGTCGATGAGGGGGCTACGTACCGGGGACCCGCGAGATCGTCCGGCTTTGTAACTTGTCCGTCCTCTTTCTTATTTCAGGGTATGACATTAACAGAATAAGGAGTCTTGACCAGCAAGCTCCTCCCCAGAGGTAAAAAGAGAAGGGTTTCGGCACAGTTTATATACAGTTCAGATAATATCAATGCGGTAAAAGACAACATTTAGCACGTTATGCCCAAACATGTAGTAAAAATCAGATGATAAAGCCAAATATAACAATATTCTAAGCTCGAATTCTGAACCCTGAACTAACGTTCTGGGTTCTTGTCCCCAGCAGAGTCGCCAGAGCTGTCACACCTCCTTTTTGCGCGCCCGCACCCGAAGGGTAAATGCGCGAGGGAGTTTTTCCAATTTAAGTGACAATATTCGAAATGGGATTATTTATTTAATTCATAGTCGCCATTTGTGAAAGGTTTGGCTTTTGGTGTCCCAAGTCACCGGTTTATCTTGAATCCCAAATCGAGGAAATTTTTTTGACTTTCCAAATGAAGTCTGCGAACCAGAAATTCTAAGTAAGGAATTTTGTTGACACGAGGGAAGGTGTTAGGCACCCCCGAATCCCGTGGTTCTAGCACGGTCGCTTAAATTGTTATAATGGCTAAAAATCTGATTTTTAATACATGCCATGACTTTTGTGCTTTTATTAAGTTTAAACCGCTTGTATTATCATTTGTCTTTTATCGAATTGCAATGTCATGAAAATGCATCTCGGACCACGTCGCAATCAATGCGCCCGTGGATGTAAATACATTCAGACTCCGTTGAGATTTGGATTTGGGTCACATAAATGCGCACCCGAGTTTAAGAAGGTAATTTAATTAAATCGCGCCTAAAGAGTCTAACGCGTTATTATCTTTGGGGAAGGCAGTGAAGTTCACTAAACAGTCCATCCCAAGAAATCTAAATATTTATTACGACCAATTATTGAGGGCCCCGCAATTTGCATTTGTATTTGGCGAGGCTCGTCTCATTTTTTTGAAAGGATAAACCTACAGTGACTACATTTTTCTATTATGTTTGTCTCTAAAAATGAAAGAAGAAAATATACGCTAATTAAATTACATGCTTGGCCAGCTCCGGCCTCTTATTAATTATTAGATTACAAAAGATGTTAATGGAACATCGCACTCGAATTTGTGAGGCGGGAAATTATTTCATGCCTTATTCCATGAGCAAACATGCCTTTTTTTATAAAAAAAAAGGCATACAAGATTGATAAAATGCTACACTCACGCTAAACGTTCTCCAAGTTGAATTTAAACTAACTCATTTTAATGAGATTAATGGAATTAACTACTAGAGGATGTTATTAATGGGATTCAAACATTGTCCTATAAACTGCCTAATGGAATCTGATTTTTTGATAGAATTAACTCAAATGATTGAAAGTTATATTGCATTTGGCAAGGTTGGCAACAATCTGCCTTATATGCGCAAAATACGACTAGAGGTGAAGCCTAATTATCGATATACTAACCACTTGTGCATTCCACAGGTTACATAACCATATCATATATACAACTAAACAACCATAGATCACAGTATTGAACAAACTAAGTTTCAGTTAAGTACAATCTGCCTAATGTATTTTCCTATTGAGTTATAACCTAAAGAATTACACAATCTACTAACACTTTATAAGACTATAGGTACAGCACCAAATGATTGAAATTCTTCGCATCTTTCATTTCATACTCATTGTTACTATTACATCGGTGTGAAATTCAAGTGTGTACCTGGATATTGGACACAAGAAGAAAAAGAGGAGGATCAGCAGATGAAGTATGCAACAACAACAACAACACAAACAGCCACCACAGTAACCACCAACAAAATACACCCAGCGAACAGAACTAACATAAAACTCAATGAAAAATAGTACTAAAAATCCGAGCCAAAATAGACTCCGGAGACTCAGTTGAGGCCAGGTAGAAATAGACGTATCCGCAATGACAGTGGAACAACAGTTTCTGATTTTTGGACACTCAAAGAAAGAAAACCAAGTTTCGAATAGAACAAAGCAGTTAATGCTGATTTCAAAACAAAAAGGTAAGAAAAGAAGAATTTTCAGCTTCTTTCTTTGTTCTCAAATCTCTTTTGGCTCTAAACCTGCTCTCTCTTTCTGGTTTTGGTTCCCTTTTTCTTGGGTTTTCCTTTTTCCTCTGGTTTTTTTTTAACCTCTTGGTCTCTGATCCCCCTTTGAAAGAAGAGAAGAACTCTCTCTTATAGGCAGGCTGCCAATGGCTTAAAATAAATTCTAAAGGCTGTCATTTCCACTTAGGATTGTCTAGGCATGGAGTTTCTCCTCTATTTTAATCTTCTGAAATTCAAAAATGCAATGGATATCCTATTGTACAGCAGGTTCCACTACAATTCTCATGTGCATTTCAGCTTTTTATTATTAAACTCATCCTACATCTGACTTCTCATCTTTAAAGATGTCAGCCGGGGTGTATTTGCACTATAGATTACTCTAATGGTTCAACCCATACTCAACTGGCAGTCCACTTTCTTAACTCTGAAATCTTCATTAAGAATTGCAGCTATAACCAATCCTTAGATGATTTTTGATTCAACTAACAAACAACAAATAGTTATAATCAATTCTCAGCTGATTCAACAATGCCTTAGTAAACAAAATTAAACAGCATGAGTCAGATTACTACCATTCCAAACTGAAACTAATCGATGACATATATCGAATCGACTACGCGAATTACAACACATACAATCAATACCAAATAATCAGAATCGAACAGTATTAACAGGTGATTCAAGTTGTACTGTCAAAAACAAAGAATTGCCCTTGAAACTAATTAATCGATCAAACTCATTCCAATCGATTATATAGTTTAAGCACATACACTCATCAATGAATAGACGAAAATTTCGACCAAATAAAAGGTCCGGGCGAGGTGGACAGAATAGTCGACACAAAAAATGAAAACAACTCAAACTGACATTTAAACACATAAACAGACATCAACAGACAACAACATGGAACTGACAAGGAAAAGAAATTACCTTAAGAAATTGAAGGTTAGACGAACCCGTCTTGGACTCTGACTCAGACCTCTTTTTGGGGTCGAACGGACTTTAATCGAAGTGTTCTTAACTGAGAACACCTCGATTAAGGTCTATTATACCCCAACCCTTTTGTTTAATTAGACAAAGCCCTCAGGTTCTGGATTTCTAGGGTTCTTGGGGTTGATTTGGGACTTGGAGTTTTCTGGTTATATTCAAACCAAACCAAGCTTGGTTTGGTCACGAGGGAGGTCAGGGGAGTAACTAGTATGGATTTGGGGTGGTTTGGCATAGGTTGGGGTTTGGCTCGAATCTTCAAATGAAGATTCGAGACGATGGGGGAAGATTTGAGACAAGGGAGTAACATATTTGGAACGGGGGTGGTCAGATGGTTCAGGGATGTTAATCTGGTGAACGGCGGCGTCGATGCCGCCGGGTTTCAGGCGATGGGGTACGGTGGCGGCGCTAGGGTTCTTGGGGGTGTTTGGGTTCAGTCTCTGAAAGAGACGAAGATGAGGGAGGGGGGTCTGGCTTAGGGCGTGGGGGTAAGAGAGGAAAGTTTATATACGGGACGGGGGGTTGAATTTTGGCCGTTGGATCATTGATGATCAACGGCCTCGATCTTTTCTCTCAAAGGGACGACGTCGTTTGGTTTAATGTTGGGAATGGGTCAATCCGGGTATCAGTGGGTCGGGTATCTGGGGAAAGCCTGGAGCCGTTGGATTGGATGGGATGAACGGCTCCGATTGGTCATGCCTAAACGGTGTCGTTTGGATTAATGAGAGAGCTGAACTGGACCGTTGGATCTGTTTGACCAACGGTTCAGATGAGAGGTGGCAAAATGGCATCATTTTTGGTGTCTGAGGGATGGACTGGGTCAATGTGTTTTGGGCCTGATTTTTGGGTTTAAAAACGAGCCCAGGTCCGAATTGTTTCCTCAATTTTGCACTCTTTTCTTTTTCCTTCTTTAATTCCCTTTCTAAATACTAAATCTACCAAAAATCCTAAAATAAGTTGCAAAATTACAATTATATTAAAAAGACATTAATTGACTCACACAAGAACAAAATCACACCATTAAACGATAAAAATGACAAAATTATCAAAAATGATATTTTTTTTGTAATTTTCATTCATTTAAAAAAAACAAATACGATTTAATTAATTTCTAATAGAAGAATAAGATCCTAAATTTACACGCAACATATATTTTTTGTATTTTTTAATTAATAAAAATAAACAATCACAGACAAAAACTACAAATAACTACCAAAAAATGCCCGCAAATTATAAAAATTGTACAACAAGACAATTTGTTTTATTTTTTGATTTATTTTGGAGTAATTATTGTGGAAACAAAAATCACTTGCTCACAGTCCATGGTTATGTTGTTGTCATATTATGTTTGGTGGTTGGGTGAGTTGTTGATTTCGTGTGTTGTGCTTTTGATGGGGTAGTCTGAGTCCCCGATATATGTTGTACTTGTGAACATACCAATAACATAAGTGTGGGATGGTTACCTCGTTTGGTCTTGCTTTTTTATTTTAAGTATTATGGCTACTTGGGTTCGTCTTGTGCAGGTACAATGTCTCACTGTCCAAGCAAACATTATAACACAAGTTCCTCCGAGGTTGCCTCTAGTAGTCGTACAAGAGGTAGGGGCACCTCCCCCTGACCCAGTGGAGGAGGAAGAGGAACACATTGATCCAGATGCAAATGTAGTACCGGGTTGCAAGTATCGCATTCGGGTTGTTCCGGCTCATGCTAGGATGTAGTACCGGACCTTTGTTCCGGTAGTAAGCCCCGACTTGGAAGTTAGTATTGATGATGGAAAGCAAGCTAGGAAGTACTCGAGGATTTACTACAACATCAGATACCGGGGTTTTGAAAGCTTGTTCCGTCCTGGTGAGTTGGTGAACGTGAACATGGAAAATGAGTTCTATGCCAACTAGCAGCCTGAGGCCAATTTGGATGCAGTGTATGAGGTACAAGTGAGAGGCAAGATGATCCTCTTTTCCTCACAGGTGATAAATCATATTATGGGGTTCATAGGGCGCTCTCATATGTTTTTCCAGAGGTTACTGCGTCGACTGCCCTATCCTGATATTAGGTGCCAGCTGTGTGGTGTTGATTCTTCTACCACGTGAATACGGGATATTAATAAGTTCCACAAAGACATGAAGAAGAGCAATTTCTAGCGGGTCATTACCCGGTTGATTAATGAAAACATCATGTCTACCCAAACGATACTGATGTCTCCAGGTTGAAGGTGTGTCTCATTTATGCAATCTTGACTCAGATGAAGTTTGATCTAGCAAGATTATTCTTGAGCACATGGCTCGAGTACGACCATTTGGGGCCCACCGCTTGTATTTCCCGAGCACGATCACTTGGCTTATGAGGACACACCATGTGGAGGAGGCATTCCATTATGATCGGACGATTCTGGTGATGCTGCCTCTTAAGGCCTTTGATGTCACAACTATAATAGACCCCCCCATCCATTCTACCGTTGTTCCTGTGGATCAGATATTACTTCGTGTCGAGGAGACACTACAGTTACTATTTGCTGATATAAGTCCTTACGCTACTCGGGGGGGGGGGGGGAGGAGGAGACTAACTTGGCAGAGCTGCAGGAGAACCACCCCCTCTCCGCGGTCACTCAGTAGTGGTTAGGCTTGGCAAAAGGAGCACATACGCCACCGGATGAGGACGTAAACTCTATTCCCTTGGATGATGAGGAGTACTTGTGCACCTTTGAGGGTGTTGATAAGGAGTAGGCCAAAGGCCTCAGATAGTTACCTTTTCACTCTTGTGTCTATTGTTTTGCATTGGGACAATGCACTTTCTTAAGTGTGGGGTGGGGTTCTCCTATTTGGTTGTATTTGTATTTGTTTCTTATTTGCTAGTTGGTTTTATTTGATTTGTTTCTTTCTTTATTAGACAATATGGTCTGTTATCATAACTCTAAATTCTATTGGTCTGTAATAGTTAGTAATCATAATTGTTTTGTTTCGACTATTCCTGGCGATGGCTTCGTCGACTGGCTTCTTGAGGGATTTGAAGTCGAACAAGAAGAATACAAAAAAGTTAAAATTTAAAAATCCAAAATATGTATTTTATTTTATTTTACTTTATTAGGTAGTGTAATAACTCCTCCTTAATTTTTCTTTGTGCTGCAGTTCTTTCCAAAAGTTTTACTTGAACCGGGTATAGCTAGTTTTCTTTAGTTTTATAGGTATAAAGAATCTTGTGTCACATTTCTAATTTGAAGCAATTTCCCATGACTGCATATGTCTTGAGAGTGGTGAGTGCCTTAGTTGTGATGCTTAAGCTCAGTTCTTGCTCATGTATAAGTGACTTAAATTGGTGGATTGTGACTTTGCTTAACTGTTTTGACTAGAGAGTCCAGATAGATACGATCCTAAGTGAGTTATGTGCTAATGTGTGAGTGAGGTTTTATTGATATTCTATGTATGGAAGTGATGTGTAGAACTTGCCCTGTGTGTTTGCAAAGCGAAATAATAGTCTTGCTTAGTCTAGAAATTGATATAGGCATTTCTTCGTGAGCCAATTAAATGTATGTGACCTGACTAATTATTTTGTATCCTAGTTAGCCCTCTTGATCCTGTAATCCTATTTTTTGTGGCAGCCACACTACAAGCCTGACCCTTTTATTTGAATTGATTATCCGTTTGAACTGTTTACCTCTCTTAAACACATGATATATTTATGAGCTTGTTAAAAGCTAAGTGGAGGTATGGTTGCATTTTTGAGTGAAACTATAAAAAAAGAAGAAGGTGCACTATTGGAAAGAAAAATTGTGAGTGGGGAATTGAAAAAAGAAGAAGAGAAAATAAGAATCTTGAAAAAGAAAAAAATTGGTATTTATATATTATAAAGAAAATTATTCCTTGCTAGTGGTAAATCTTGCTTTGTCTATGTTTAAAGGAATTGGGAGCTTGGTGTTAATATGGTGTGAAGGTTGGGTTGGAATTTGTGAAATTGTATATATTAAAGTGCTCAGGGAGGTGTAGCCACTATATTAATATGTATTTTGCATGTCCTGCAGCCTATATTACAACCAATATTTAGTCGTACTTAATCCTTGATTGAATGAGCTCAATTAGTAGAGTATTACACTATGGACAAGCTTATGGTACATTCTCTGTGGCGCATGAATTTTATTTCTGAGATTGAGTGAATTCTTTCTATCTTAAGTTCCTATTTGCTCTTGAATTTTATTTTGTATGGAACTACTCACTATTGTTTGTGTGAGGGCACATGATTTGCGAACTACTCTCCATTAGGGTGTTGACAGATATGGTGTTTTGATAACTTGATTAGGGATTCGATTCTTGATAATTGATAGAGTTTTAATTCGTATTGTGGAGTTATTTATTATTTTGCTTAATCAAAAAAGGAGCTTGATATTGAATTTCTTTACATCTTATGATGTAGTATAAATTCGTGATTCAAGTAGGTAATCAAAAGACCCTCTCAAATTATTAATAAAACTAGAAAATAGAAAAATATTCGTGAGAAGTTACCATTTAGATCATAACCATCATTTTATTGTTACAATTCCTTACCGTGCTCCAATTGGATTAATTACTGAAACTAACGTTTAATTGAAAGAAGAACCTTAACTTCAAGTGTGATCTGATTATCTGTTGCATTCGTCATAGTATTATAGAGTGAACTAAATCAAGAATTGTATCCCGAGTAAATTGTCTTGCACTTGTCTAGTCAATTACCCTTATTTCTTGTTTCTCCCAAAATGCACACGCAAGTATACGGGGTCGTACAAGTAATATAGGATTGTAAGTCCAGATATTCTACCCACAGGAACTTGTGATTAATTATTTACTAAATTAAACTCAATAATTAATCTATTCAAGCAATTCTTAAGGTGTGATTATTTAACTAAGGCTAATCTAGAGTATTAAACTAAAAAACTAAGTGAAACAGATTGGCAAAATTAGACATGAGTTCAATGGGAGTTGATATTCTATAGCTGTGGGATAGCTAATAATCTCGTTGAGTCTTCCAGTTAAATTGTCTAATTAATTTATCTAATTTATTAAATGATAGGTTTAATATTGCTCGTAGTATTCCCCCGAAGTACTACTCGCCTATTCAAGCTAACTTAACGCATATATTCATATGAAATTAGGATTAACAAGAACACATTAATAATTCCTGTATAATAAACAAGCAAGGCAATTAGGTATACCCTTATCATAATTGCAAATTCTTTCCCGATACTCAGGTTCAATATCTCGCTCTACTCAATCTTATATGTAATCTAGAATTCCCTCTCCCGAGTTCAATCCTAGATTTGTATATAGTATTCAATGATGATCAATTAATAAAATAATCTAGCGCAAGATTGAATAAATAAACCAATATGATAAAATAGTAAGAACAATCCAAGCTTCAAACTACAACATTCATGTAGCACCCCCACAACTGAGAATCCTTGCTCCTGAGTGTTCCGTGCGTGTAGTTTTCTCTCAAAGTGGTGTCCCTCCCCCCTCCAAAATAGGCTTAGACTTGCTTTTATACAAGCTGGGGGCGTCTTGGGTCAAAATAACCTTGTCCCAGACGGAATAGGAGTGAAACCCGTCACCTAGAGCCCAGGGTAGTGTGGGGCGCCAGCCTGGGCGCTAGAAACATTTTACATCTAGAAATTGTGCCACAGGTAGCGCCCCACACTACATGTTGCGCTACACTGTAACAATTTTTTATTTTGTTCCATCTTTGCTTCAACTCGTGCACTTCCCCGCCACATAGCCTCCGGATGACTTCTACACATAAAAATACCATGAATTAGCACAAATTATTAGATTACACATCCGAAATGTACGAAACATGAGAAAATTCAAGGCAATATTGATCTTGTCAAATTCATACCTTAAATCAAGGATATGAAACTGTCGATTGCAAAGTAGTACCCAACAAGAGTCGGGGTCGATTTCAACAGGGAGCTATATGTGGGAGTTAGGAGTATATATTGTAGTAGGTGAGTTTGAATTACCTCAATTTACACTTCTACAAATTGGGGTTGTTTCTATGTCTATTTTAAACTAAGATTGCGCAGTTACGAAATGAAACTAATAAATTTTTGTTTTGTTTTTCAAGTTTTGTAAAAAGCCTAGGGCTATGACCATAACTTAGGTGTTTGCTTAATGGGATATAAAACTTAATGCTTATTTTCACGATCGGTATTATAGCTATCAACCCTCAATTATCCACTCAATACCTCTCGATCAGAGAGTGATTTTGCCCAATTTGGCTTTCTTAAGTCCAAATGGTATTGCATAAAACGGTTGATAAAATCTCAAGTCGGGTTATCACTATTTCTAGGTTGAACACTTTAATTGGGATTATCAATCTCTCGATTCAACCAATTTTTTGCTTGCCAAGTTTTTCTAGACTAAGTCTCTCTTTCTCAAGTAGGGACTAAGTCATATAGGCATGACTAATGCTTGAAACCATTAATTCCACAAATTAAAGAATGAACAAGGCTAAATAATAAACACCCAACCATAAAAGAAATATTAAATTAGACACCCATAAGGTTTACACGTTACGGTTGGGTCAGAACTGTAGTTAAAATCTAGCTAATCATACTTGAAATTGAAGAAATAGAAGAAGAGATGCTAATTAAACTCATATTGTAAAATCAAAATGATAAAATCTATGCTTAAATATCCCAAAAAATCAGAGACCACTAAAAGAAGCAAAGAGAAACGGCTAATGTAGTTGCTTATGTCAAAAGTTGACTTAATTTTGTGAAATTCGTCTATTTATACAGGGCTAGAAATTTCGGACAAAAATGCCCTTCAGAAAGTTCTGCAGCCACACATTTCCATGTGCGGTCCGCATAAGTGTTCATCTTGCAAGAGCTAAGATTCTGCAGCCGCAAAATTCTCCACTGTGACCACAAGACAATGTTTCCGTGGTCCGCAGATTTATCACTGCGGCCGCAGTCTATTTTTCAGAGTGTCCGCATCTTTCTTTCTGCGGCCGTAAGGCACTTCTTCTGTGGCCCCAAAAATCTTGTGCAATCCGCAATCTTGAGGGACTTGGCTTTGGAAAATTGCACACCCTCTGAAGGTGATTTCCAATTCTTCAATTGCGGCCACACAATTCCTTTGCGAACCGTATTTTGCTAGGAAGCATGTTGGGTTTTTCTTCATTGTTTGCGGCCGCAGATGGAATTATGCGGTGCGCACTTTGCAAGTTCTTGTGGATTTTGTTGTGTTGTGTTTTGATTACTTCTTTTTGAGTCAGATTTCATCTCGGGATTCCAACTTCCAATATTCCTACCATTTTGCACATTTCATCAGTTTCGGGAACACAATTAAATGCTTTTAGACTAAAACAAAAGCTAAAAGCACTAATACGTAGTCAAAATTCTCACTTATCAACTTTCCCAAACTTAAGTCTTTGCTTGTCCTCAAGTAAATAAAATAGTTCCCACCTCCAAAAGTTAAGGGACATTACAGCTAGCCATGGGTGAACCATTCACACCTCAGTTGGGACCAACAATTACCCACACCACTCATGCATTATTGACAAGGCAACAAGTTAAACATTTATGCACATATAGCTCTAATGTGACATTCGAGCATCAAGGGTTGACTTTGCTCATCAAGGACTTTCGCTCTATCTTGTAGGTCGTGGTGGATCCCAAACTCCTCCTCCTCTACTCTTCATTTGCCAAGCTCACTTAAGAATTTAGCACTCAATTAAAAAAATTATGAAAAGTTCACTCATCTCTCTGAAGAGAATGTCACAAGTACAGCTTCCGGTACCATAAGCTTGCCCCTCATATAAATAACCACTAATGTAGCTCACTCAGCTCAAAATCAAGTAAGATTTCTTTCGGGATGTAATCAAGGATTTTGGATTTGGGATTGATATAATATGGATAAATGGTTACACCTTCCTTAAGCACTCCATCTTTCAATTCTCGGCTCACACTTTGTTCATTCCTTGAGGCACTTTCTTTTCTTTGGGGACTAAAGAGACTTAACATCACTCTTTTTTTTATCGTTACATTCATATTTCTCCATGTTTGGGATCGTCGCCTTTCTTTGAATCCCTTCAACTCTTTCATTTATTCACTTTATGTTTTTTTCTTTTTGCTTTCTTTTCTTTGACTTTCCTTCTTGTCATTTATTTTCACTTTTTGTGCCTTGATACCTTTTTCAATTTCCTTGTCTCTCCCCCAAACTTATGTTTTTAGCCAATTATTTCACCTGAGTGTTAAGGAAAGCTCGGGTGCCAAGCGAGGGTCACTATATAACGGGTAAAGGCTTGTACCGTGGTTTTCAAATGAGAAAGGCTAAAGGCTCGAAGGGGTTAGCTAGGGATTACATCATTGGTAGGCAATATAAAACTCAAACAGGTCAAGGAAATCCTACAATCACTTCTCAAGCCAAGCAAAACTTATGATTTTACCTTAAAAAAAATTCGGGGCAAGTTCTAGACCTTTCGCATAAGTACTCGGACTAGCAACATAGCATATCACCCCTCATGCAACTATATTGTTAAAGAGGATAGAGTCGAGGGCCACAATGACCACATTTAAGATTGAAGATCACTATGCCCCAACTAGACCACTCGATGGTATTAAAGTCACAAAAGAGTCACAAAGTCAATAACTAGAGTTATTTCCTTTCAAAAATCCTTGTATCTAACCATAAGCACGTAGTTAAATGTGTTGGTGCCAAACGAAGCATACTTGACTCTTCGAGTTTGACTTAATCGGGTCTTTTTATTCATTATTACTAGTATTATCAACTAAACACAAAACAAACTCATTCCTTTAAGAAGGTTGTCACACCATTCATCATTAGGACAAGTTGTCACACCTCCTTTTTTCCTACACCCGAAGGTAGGGGTGTAAGTAGAGTTTTTCCAATTAAAGGACAATCAAAACAGGATTCGTTTATTTGAAGATTCAGAGTCGCCACTTGGGATAATTTATGGTGTCCCAAGTCACCGGTTCGAATCCCAAATCGAGGAAAAGATTGACTTTGTATTGTAGCCTGCGAACCAGAAATCCGGGTAAGGAATTCTGTTAACCCAGGAGAAGGTGTTAGGCACTCCCGAATTCCGTGGTTCTAGCACTATCGCTTAACAATTTATACTTGGCCTAATTATTTGACTTATTACACATTTTAAACTTATTGTATATTTTTAGCTTTTATCACCGCTTTTAGCTTGATTATTTGTAATTATAGAATTGTCTTGAAACGAATCACGCGTACGTATATTCGTTTTATTTTTTTTTGCATGTAAGGAATCATGTTAAGCGTACGTGTACATAATTAATAACACTTTTGGCGCGTCCAAATCATGTCATGTGAACGTGTCCATGATTAATAATGCTTTTGTCGATTTATTAAGAAATATTTGTTTGAAGTTGCGCGAACGCATCCCTCAAGTCACTTTTTAGAATCAAATTTGCTATCATGTTACGCGAAACGTATATGTAATCACAACCCTAGTCTAAATCGAGCCTAAAGCAGACTACGAATGTTCATTTTTTAGAAATTGTAATCATGTCACGCGAACGTGTACACAATTGAATTAATATCATTTTATTATTACTAAAATTGTGTCGCCCAAAGTTGCGCAAACGCATACTTTGACTTATATTTGGAAATCATAATTACTTCCCATGAAATGTGCCCGCGATCCGCGACATATTTTTTTTAATGTTGTTAAGATTTGGATTTGGGTCACATAAATATGCACCCGAGTTTAGGAAAGTAATATTATTAAAATAACGTGCCTAAAGCAACTACGCATTTTTTTAACTTTGCAAGGGCCATGGAAATTTATTAAATGGCACGCCTCGATTTCTAAGGATTAAAATATTAATTAAGCGAGGGCCACACATTTTAAGATTTTATTTGGCACGGCACGGCTCAATTTCAGTTTTTAAAAAGAAATTCAAATTGAACTTTGGAGGGCCATAAGCTATTTGTGTTATCTAATATGGCTCACCTCCACTAATTAAAGCCTAATTAATTGATTAGGAAAAGCTTCTAAGAATTTTAGTTGATTTCAAGCTGAAGCTCAAGTTAAACTAGTGATCATTAAAATTGACAAGAAATGAAAAGAGTCAGTATTTAGTTGTGAAAGGAACCCAGATGGGCTGTAGGCCCAATAGCCAATTGTCGCACTCAAGCACGAGCCTGAAGCTCAGTTGGGCTTATTCATGAGGCCCACGTCGTGAATTTGCCATCCCAAGGGTAGTTTGACACAATGGACTAATATTGGAAAACCCCAAATCAAAATCCCCACGCCAATACTTAAAGCAAATTATATTCTTGGGGCATCTTCAAATAGGAATCAATGCTTGTGTGAGATTAATATTAATCAACCAAAAATTATATGAGCATATGAGATGAAGCTAGCATTTAATTCTGGTTTTTATCACCAGCTTGGTTTTCAATTTTAGGACATGCAGTTTAGTCAGACCACAATGAAAAATCCAGCGGCAATGAACAACCTATTGGTCTCACTGGACAGGCCCAAGTAACCATGACATACTACCCTCTTTACCAAAAACCTCCAAGCCCAGACTCAAGAGCCCAGATCTGACCAAGGTCAGAACTATGGGTCAAGACTCCATTTCGAGTCCTTACAGCAGCAAAAATACTAATTGCATTCAACACTATCATGATAAGCTTCCTCGCTTCTCAGAATTGGACTATATAAAAAATAAAATCATGCTCAACTTCACTATACTGATTTTGTAATTAACGAAATATTTATGTAATCTAAAAAAAACACAACCTGAAAACTAAAATAATTTACTCTTTCCAACAATGATAAACCCATGTAATTAAAATAAATAGAAATCAACGAATACTGAATAACAGTCCGATTATAGTTTCAACGTAGGTCTCAATGTTCGCAACACAACCTTTCTTTTCACATGCTAAGACAAGGAAATTGAATCCACATGTTGAATGAGAAAGAAGATAATAAAGGAAATATCTGATAAAAAAAACAGAAATCTTCATTTTTTTCCTCAAAACATCAGATGAGCCGGTCTTACATGTTTATAATCAAGAGTATGTACCTGGTATTGACAATACAAGAAGAAGAAGAAGAAGAAGAAGAAGAAGAAGAAGAAGAAGAAGAAGAAGAAGAAGAAGAAGAGGATCAGCAGCAGCAGTAGTAGCAAACAGAAGTTGCAACCGCAGTGTAGCAATAAATAACCAACAGCTTTATACTTCCCCAAGTATATAGCAGAAGTAAAAGGAAGAAAGTTCTAGCTATTTCAGATCCTAAACCAGGTAATGAAAAACAGTAGTTGTTTTTTTTCAACTTCACCAGCTTTTCCAATTCAATCCCCAAAAAAAATCCTAATTCTGCCCTCTTATGCAAACCTGCCTTACCTTTCAAACCTACTGTCCGACCCCTTTTTCCCAATAAAAATCTGAATTTTTTCACTTAAAACCCACTAAGGAAAACTTTTCCTTATTTTCAGCCCCTATTCCCTTTTGTTCCCCATTACCATATTAATTTAAAGACACTAATATCTCACTAATAAAACACTAACATTAAAATATTATCCTAACTGTTTCATTCCCAAATCACCCCTGAAACCCCTTAATATTACTGTCCCAATACAAACCATTCGTCTGCATTAAAACCTTTAACTCTAAAATCTTGTTCAAACTAACAATTATCTAAAACTAATTCTGATTAACAGTTATAGCCAATTCTCCTAACAACTGAATGACTAAGGTTGAGTTCCCATTGAATCCCATGGACTGAATTTAAATCACAACACAGAACTCAACAGAATCATTACAACTGAAACTAAAAATTGAATCAAAATGAACATGAATGCAGGTAACATGAATGCAGGTTCATTGTCAGCCTATTGACAATGCCCTAAAGCTAAGTGTCCACAGATCAAGCATACACAATAACCATTTGACGAACTTATTGGTCTACAAACAAGAACGAATTAATCGACAAAAACTAATTAACCGATTGTCTACAACAATTGACAGCAATTACTCAGAAATAGATAATCAGGCCATTCAAGTAACAATGACAAGAACATGGATTTGTAATAAAGCTTAACTAATCGACGAAACTTATTTGAATTGATTATACAGCCTATAATTATACACAATAAAGAACAGAAACAAATTCGACCAAATAAAAAGGTCTGAGGGAGAAGAACAGAACAATCGACAAAACTGAAAAATTAATATAACAGTACTAAACACATAAACAGACACTTAAAACATCAGAAAATAGAATAAAAGAAAAAAGAAAAATACCTTAAATGGAACAAAGAACAGACGGACTCGAATAGACTCGAATTTGAACTTTTTTGAGGTCAAACGGACCTTAATCGAGTGTTCTCAATTGAGAACACTTCGACTAAGGTCACTTAAACACCCAAAACCTCTTGAACTTCGGACAGAAACCAGTTTTGGTTTTTCTAAGGTTTTTACGTTTTGATTTGGGGTTTGAGTGTTTCTAGCCAGATTCGAACCAAACCAACGGTGGTTTGGTGACGAGGGAGGTCATGGACATGTCCGGTATGAGTTTGGGACTGGTTGGGGTAGATCTAGGTCCTGCTCGAATCTTCGATTGAAGATTCGAGAAGTTGGATGTTGATTCGAGGCAAACAGTCAACAGATCTGTAACGAGGGTGGGCAGGGGGTGCCTTGTTGTGAGTTTGGGACTGGTTGGGGTGGGTTTCAAGTTTTTCTCGAATCTTCGATTGAATATTCGAGAAGCTGTAGGTTGATTCGAGCAAAACGGGTAAGGGATTTAGATTGGGGGTGGTTAGGAGGTTCAGGGGTGTTATTTTGGTGGCCGGCGGCGTCGTTGCCGCCGGGTTTCAGGCGGAGGGATGCCATGGCGGCTAGGGTTTGGGGGAAGGGCTTCATATCTGAGAGACGATAATGAACAGGGGTTTGGACTGGGGGGGCTGGGTATGAGGTTTCATATATATAGTGGGGGGTGGTTTGATCTTGGCCGTTCGATCAAGAGAGATCGAGGGTCCAGATCAGTTCACTTAACTCAAACGGTGTCGTTTGGAGTATTACTGGGGCGGTCCGGGTATTGGAGTGACGGGTCGGGGGTCAGGTTTGGTCAAAGCTTTGGGACCGTTTGATCGGCTAAGATCAACGGTCCAGATTAAAACGCCTGAAACGGCGTCGTTTAGTTGAGTCACAATTGGACTGTATTTGGGCGGGTATGGGCTAGTTTTTGGCCTGGTTTGGCTATAAGGATTTGGGTTTGGACAAATTGGCCCAACTGAATTTAACTTTTCTTATTATTATTTTTTCAATTTTTTCTTTTCAACAATAAAACTAAAAATCCTAATTAAATTGTTAAATTGGCAATTAACTAAAATATTGACACTTAATAATAAATATTACACGAAATTAAACATCAATAATGATAAAAATCACACAATTCGGACATTAAATGCAAAAGATGCAAAGTAAATATTTTTTGTGACTTTCCCATTTTGTAAAACACCTAATTTTTAATTCCAAAAATATAAAAATCCAATCCTAAATGCAAATGCTATATTTTTTTTGTATTTTTAATGCATTAATAAAATTAAACATGCACACAGATCTATCCAAACAAACAGGAAAATCGCACAATATTTCCTAAAAATAACACATAATTTAAAGAAAAGATCTAATTTTGGGAATTATTTTGGAGTAATTCGTATGAAGGCAAAAATCACGTGCTCACAGTTGCCCCTCTTTGTCCGGAAACACGAAGAGTTTTCGTGCAAAGATAAAGTTAGCGGATACGAGCGATTTTTGCCTATTTGAATACTCCGTGGGAAGCATTTTTTGAAAGATTTGACCGAACCTCTGCTTCAAAGGTTTCCTACATATCCTTGGCTATAAAGGAATCAGGTCAATGTAGTTCGAGAAGTTTTGGTAGCTGGGAATACCATGGAACTATGATTTTGTTGTTACTGCTGCTACTACTGCTTACTGACCTCCTTATTACACCATTGCTAGAAAGAAAACAAAAGCTAGACTAAACTAATGTTTACAGAATCTTATCTATCTTCGACTTGTTCTTGTAGTCTTCTTTCTGATTTCTGAAATGGGATTCGTGCTGGGGGTATTTTTGTTGTGACCCTCCGCATTACTGAATTCTGACTTGATCTTGACATGCATTCCTCTGTTCTGCAGGCAGGCTCCTGACTTCATCAACTTCAAATATAACAACCTCCGTTCTAACAGGCGGGCTCCTGGCTTCAACAACTTCTCAAACATATAATACCTCCATTCTCCAGGCGAGCTCCTGACTTCAACAACTTCTTAAAAATACAACACCTCCATTCTCCAGGCGTACTCCTGACTTCAACAACTTCTTAAACATATAACACCTCTATTCTCCAGGCGGGTTCCTGAATAAACAAATTTAAATTGTATTCCCTTGTTCTCCAGGTGGGCTCCTGATTGCTGAAACTTGAATTGTATTCCCTTGTTCTCCAGGTGGGCTCCTGATTTCAACAAAATAGACAAAAGCAAAGAAAAATTTCTGCCTCGGTTTGGTAGTTGGGCATATATATGAGTGTAAACTAAATCATGTTACCAAACATCAGTAAGAACTTGAAAGCGGAAACTTGAATTGTACTCCCTTGTTCTCCAAGTGGGCGCCTGATTGCTGAAACTTGAATTGTTGTTCCTTGTTCTTCA
The DNA here is from genome assembly GCF_000393655.2 of Nicotiana sylvestris. Taxonomy (NCBI): domain Eukaryota; kingdom Viridiplantae; phylum Streptophyta; class Magnoliopsida; order Solanales; family Solanaceae; genus Nicotiana; species Nicotiana sylvestris. The sequence goes on from NC_091065.1 coordinate 51,494,853, forward strand.
GGTGGACGCCTGATTACTGAATATTTAACGGTTGTTCCTTATTCTCCAGGTGGACGCTTGATCGCTGATACTTCGACTATTCTTCCTTGTTCTCCAGGTGGACGCCTGATTGCTGATACTTCAACTGTTGTTCCTTGTTCTCCAGGTGGACGCCTGATTGCTGATACTTCAACTGTTGTTCCTTGTTCTCCAGGTGGACGCCTGATTTCAACAAAATAGACAAAAGCAAAGAAAAATTCCTGCCCCAGTTTGGTAGTTGGGGACAGATGTGATTGTAAAACTAAATCATATTACCAAATATTATCAAGAATTTGAAAGTTATGTCCCATTATCCTGGAGGGTCCTGACAACTCTTAACTAAACGACAATTTTAAATCTAAGCTATATCTTTTAAAGGCATGACTTCTGCTAAATCTTGTTATCTAAAGCAGTTTTAAACTATGTCCCATTATACAGGAGGGTCATGATAACTCTTACGCGAACTTTGAAGCCAACTTATATTCCTTTGGTGCACATTTGTCCTACATTTACTACTTATGATTGTTTTAGGGTTTAACCTAGGTCCCATTTTCCAGGAGGGTCCTGAAGTTTCAAATTGAGTCTTGTCTTAAAAAAATTCAAACCAACTTATATTTTCACGAAGTAGAGCTTATTCCAAATTTTGTATTCATGAATGTTTTGAATTAAAGCTAAGTCCCATTTTCCAGGAGGGTCCTGAGAATTTATACGATCAAACCTGCATGGTACTTGCTTTCCTCACGGGGTGCTTCCTGAAACAAATGCCATCTTTGCCCCTGCTTTCAAATCAAAGAAAATCTTGTCAGTTTAAAACGTGGTAGTTAGTTGTGGCATTCTTGCTGGGGAGGGTTTTCTCTTTGCGCTGCTTTGCTTCATCAGACTGCCTTGAACCGGTCGAAAGGACTGTTTTGACCTCATGATTGATCCTTAACTGCAGGATCCCCAACTGTTGTTTTCACTTCTGGCCCTTCTATTCGTAACCATACATCTCTCATGACATTACTGAACCATTTCACCGATTTAACTTTTGCTTACACCCTATGTCTCATTTTTCATCATATTATCTCCAGCATATCCTAGCCGTATTTTGCTTTGTGCAATTTTGAATCTTGGTAGTACCCTTTAACATTCCTTCTTATTTGTTGGAACAAGGCTAACCTTGGAAGAGCTTTAGGGGAGTAAAAATTAACAGCAATGAAATGCGACGATTTTGAGAATTAAGAATAAAGAAGAAAATCCAGATTTGGATGATTGTTGGAGATAGGAAAAAGGAACTTATCTGAGCAGAGTCACTGGCACCAATGATCATGGTATGCATTTTGGATTAATCAGCCCAGTCTATTTAACCAATCTCCTTTCCAATTGTTTTACTTTGTTCTCCAAGATTTCCACAACCCAATTTTACCTTCTGCCAACTTACGGACCTTGTTCGATTTGCAGTGCCCTTACGGGTTTTTACCGACAAACCTCTCTCATTTGTTTTCTCAGCTTTTGTCGTCTCATGGTGCCCATGAGAGTTTTCACCAATAAGACTCTCTCATTTTTTATTTTTCTTGCTTAAACCGGAGTGTTGCCCCGGATATGAATTCTCTTTACATTGCTTGATTTGGCCTCTCTCGAAGACTGATCAGAAGGTCTTTCTTTGGACCGTAATATGGGCTTTTGTATGGGTTAGAAAGAAAGGGTATCACAGGCTCAAAACAATTTGACATGGGTTTAAAATTACAACTCTTGGAATCACATTTCTTATTACAAGTACAACTTCTGCCACAGTTTCTTGCTTGGGGATCTTTTGATATTTTATTTTACTATGACCGAGCCGTGAGGCTGCCTACTTATCCTTAACAGGAATTAGGTCAAACGTAGTTCACACATGAATTTCCTTGTTGTTATACTCTCTCTTTTCACTTCTTTTATTTTCTCTTTTTCTTTCTTTTACTTTTCTTTTTGTTATTGATTCCAAGAGTGGGGTATGAAAGAAACAAATGTGGCTCAAAAGGGGGAACAAAGGGTAAAGTGTTTAGATAGCAAAATAAATTGCCTTCGTCATTCCAATCTTTGAAACAATGCCAAGTACAAACAATCAACAATTATAACAAAGAAATCATACATAATATCTCTTGACCGCGTCGGAATTGATGGTCATGTCTATGCATTTTCCTTCGATATCTGTTAAACATAAAGTTCCATTGGATAATACTCTAGTCACAATGAATGGCCCTTGCCAATTCGGGGCGAACTTGCCTTTTGCTTCAACCTGATGTGGAAGAATACGTTTCAGCACTTGCTGACCCACTTCAAACTTTCGGGGACGCACCTTTTTGTTGTATGCTCTTGCTATTCTTCTTTGATATAACTGGCCATGACATACTGTTGTCAATCGTTTTTCATCAATCAAGTTCAACTGCTTCAAACGGGCTTTGACCCACTCATCATCATCATTCTTAGCCTCAGCGACAATCCGAAGGGAAGGGATTTCAACTTCTGCAGGTATTACTGCTTCAGTGCCACATACCAACAAATAAGGAGTTGTACCTACCGAAGTGCGAACAGTAGTACGATATCCCAACAACGCAAATGGTCATTTTTCGTTCCATTGCCTTGAACCTTCTACCATTTTCCGAAGTATCTTCTTTATGTTTTTGTTGGCTGCCTCGACTGCTCCATTCGCCTTAGGCCGATATGGGGTAGAATTGTGATGTGTAATCTTAAACTGTTGACATACCTCTTCCATCAAGTTACTGTTAAGATTAGCACCATTATCTGTGATGATCACCTTTGGGATTCCGAATCGACAGATGATATTTGAGTGAACAAAATCGACCACTGCTTTCTTGGTCACCGATTTGAATGTTTTGGCCTCAACCCACTTGGTGAAATAATCAATGGCTACCAGAATAAACCTGTGCCTGTTGGATGTTGCTGGCTCAATTGGTCCAATGACATCCATGCCCCAAGCAACGAAGGGCCATGGTGCCGACATTGTGTGCAATTCCGATGGTGGAGAATGAATCAAATCTCCGTGTATCTGGCACTGATGACATTTACGCACAAAATTGATACAATCTCGCTCCATGGTAAGCCAATAATATCCTGCTCGGAGAATTTTCTTTGCCAACACATATCCGCTCATATGTGGTCCGCAGACTCCCGAATGTACTTCGGACATGACAACCGTAGCTTTTCTAGCATTTATGCATCTTAATAATCTAAGGTCTGGTGTTATCTTATACAAAACTTCTCCACTTAAGAAGAATCCATTTGCCAACCGTCTAATTGTTCTCTTTTGATCCCCTGTGGCTTGCACTGGATATATCCCCATTCTGATGTATTCCTTGATATCGTGGAACCATGGTTCACCATCAAGTTCTTCTTCAATCATGTTACACTAAGCATGTTGATCTTGGACTTGAATATGCAGAGGATCGACATAAGCTTTGTCCGGATGGTGCAACATTGATGCCAGGGTAGCCAACGCATCGGCGACCTCATTATGGACCCTTGGAATATGCCTGAACTCCACTGATCGAAACCATTGACAAAGATCATGTAAACATTGTCGGTACGGTATAAGCTTCAAGTCTCGCGTTTCCCATTCTCCTTGAATTTGATGTACCAGAAGATTCGAGTCTCCCAAGACCAAGATTTCCTGGATATCCATGTCTGAAGCTAGCCTTAGACCCAAAATACAGGCTTCATACTCAGCCATATTGTTGGTGCAATAAAACCGAAGCTGAGCCGTAACAGGATAGTGATGCCCTGTTTCAGAAATAATCACAGCTCCTATCCCGACTCCTTTCATGTTGGCAGCCCCATCAAAGAAAAGTTTCCAGCCTGGTTTTTCAATTTGCTCCAGTTCATCGATATGCATCACTTCTTCATCGGGAAAATAAGTTCTCAAAGGCTCGTAATCTTCATCGACCGGGTTTTCGGCCAAATGATCGGCCAATGCTTGGGCTTTCATCGCAGTCCGAGTTACATAGATACTGTCAAACTCTGTGAGCAATATCTGCCACTTCGCAAGTCTTCCTGTCGGCATAGGCTTTTGAAAGATATACTTCAACGGATCCAAACACGAAATGAGGTAGGTAGTGTAGGATGACAAATAATGTTTCAATTTCTGAGCCACCCAAGTTAGGGCGCAACATGTCCTTTCCAGATGAGTGTACTTAACCTCATAAGCCGTGAACTTCTTGTTAAGATAGTAGATGGCCTGTTCCTTTCTGCCGATGACATCATGCTGCCCCACTATACAGCCAAATGAATTTTCTAAGTCTGTTAAATAAAGAATCAAAGGTCTTCCTGGTTCTGGCGGAACCAGCACGGGTGGGTTTGACAAGTATCCTTTTATCTTATCAAATGCTTCTTGACACTCATCAGTCCACTTGACCGCAACATTCTTCTTTAACAATTTGAAAATAGGCTCACAAGTTGTCGTGAGCTGAGCAATAAACCTGCTGATGTAGTTCAACCTCCCTAACAGACTCATCACTTCAGTTTTGTTCCTCGGAGGTGGGAATTCTTGGATGGCTTTGATCTTTGATGGGTCCAACTCGATGCCTCGCCGGCTGACTATGAATCCCAACAGCTGTTCGGATGGAACACCAAATGCGCACTTGGTAGGGTTAAGCTTGAGGTTGTACCTGCGAAGTCTTAGGAAGAATTTACTCAAATCCCCAACGTGGTTGGCTTGATGCTTTGATTTTATGATCACATCATCCACGTATACCTCAATCTCCTTATGTATCATATCATGAAACACTGTAGTCATTGCTCTCATGTAAGTTGCCCCGGTGTTCTTCAAACCAAATGGCATTCCCCGGTAGCAATAAGTTCCCCACGGCGTGATGAATGCCGTCTTTTCTGCATCTTCTTCATCCATTAGAATCTGATGATACCTGGCATAGCAATCCACAAAAGATCATATCTCATGCTTGGCACAATTATCGATCAAAATATGGATATTGGGTAATAGGAAGTTATCCTTCGGACTTGCTTTGTTTAGATTGCGGTAATCGACGCATACTCTGATCTTGCCATCTTTCTTTGGCACAGGCACGACATTAGCCAACCAAACAGGATATCGAGTGACCTGAATGACCTTTGCATCCAACTGTTTGGTGATTTCTTCTTTAATTTTCACACTCATATCAGTTTTGAACTTCCTCAACTTTTGCTTGACGGGAGGAAATACTAGATCGGTGGGAAATTTGTGGACCACTAAATCAGTGCTCAAGCCCGGCATGTCGTCATATGACCATGCAAAAATATTTTTGAATTCATTGAGTGCTTTGATCAACTCTTCCAGGATCTTTGGCTCGAGGTGGACACTTATTTTAGTCTCTCGGATATTATCTGTGTCTCTTAAATTGATGGCTTCTGTATCATTCAGGTTGGGTTTGGGTTTTTCTTCGAAGTGAATTAAATCCTTACTAATCTCTTCGAAGGCCTCATATTCATCGTATTCTGATTCGTAATCACAATCTACTTCTCGAACTATTATTTCGGAATCAGATTGATTTTTAAGACTGGGTTGAGGATTCCTTATGCATGCCATATCACTAGAGCCAGCGTAAAAAGAACTGTACAGAAAAGAAAAGAAAAACAAAAGAAAAACTATCAGGAATGATAAAGAAAGGGAAAACTGCATTTCATTGAATGATGAAAGATAATAAGGTTTGCACACTTCAAACAGACTAAAAGATAAAAATCTGGATTACAACCCTGGAATAACCCAAACAAACTAAAGGAAAATCAAAATAAACTACCAAGACTCCCTTCGAATGGGGAGAGGAGTGGCTTTCCAATTATTAAGCTTTGTTTCTGGCCCAACGAATTGAATTTCTGCATTGCTAGGACCTTCACCGCTTTTCACCATGTTCACACCGTCAAACAACTTTTCAAATCTTTCAATTAACTCCTCGTCAGGATTAATCATAGAATTAGGAATTGTTGTTACTGGACTTTCTTATGTCTGCGGCAGTGGGCTTGAATCCCAAACCAAATGTTCCCAAGTTTTCGGGAAGAGACACCGGTTGTATGATGCCTTGCAAAGATGAGCCCAAACCTTTACCGAGTACAAAACCATTCTTCAACATCTCATAGGCTACCATGACTGATGCGGCGGTTACCTTTGGATTTGGAATGTATTTCCCCTCCGGAACTTTCTCTACCAACATCGTGTCAGAAACCTGGTAGACCCACGGTCCCTGGTCATTTTTCACTTCAATTACTGGTACAATGGCATTGCTGTGAGCACATAAGCTGGCTTCCCCATGCACAACTATTTCTTGTCTATCCCATTCAAATTTGACTACCTGGTGTAGTGTTGATGGGACTGCTTTAGCGGCGTGGATCCATGGTCGACCCAACAGTAAATTATAGGAAACAGCTATATCCAGCACCTGAAACTCCATTGTGAATTCAACTGGCCCTATCGTCAGCTCCAGCACTATGTCCCCAACTGAATCTTTACCTCTGCCATCAAATCCCTGCACACAAATATTGTTCTTACGGATCCTCTCATCTTCTATTTTCAACTTGCTTAAAGTGGAGAGAGGACAGATGTTTGCACTTGACCCATTGTCAAACAATACCTGGGTCACCACAGAGTTTTCACATTTTAATGTGAGGTAAAGAGCTTTGATGTGCTCAGTACCTTCTACAGGCAATTCATCATCAGAAAACGTGACTCTGTTTGCTTCGAAGATTTTGTTGGCTATTTTTTCCAAGTGATTCACGGAGATCTTATTGGGAATGTGTGCCTCATTCAAGATCTTCATTAAAGCTTGACAATGCTCATCCGAATGGATCAGTAATGACAATAGTGAAATTTGAGCGGGCGTCTTTCTTAATTGTTCCACGATAGAGTAGTCATGCAGCTTCATCTTCCTCAAGAATACTGCTGCTTCTTCTTCAGTTACGGATTTCTTTATTAGTACTGGATTATTTTTAGTTCTTCTTAACTCCTCGGAAGTAAAACACCTTCTCGAGCGAGTCAAACCCTGTACTTCACAAATTTCTTCTTTGACTTCCTTCCCTTTGTACATCACCGTTACCTGCTCTTAATTCCATGGAATAGCCTTGCTATTGATTATTGGTAATTGGGTTACTGGCTTGATAATAACCCGATCTGTGCGGGCACCTTCCACGATTATGATGGGTTTGTTGGCCGCTCCCGGTACAATCACCTTTACCCCTTCCTGTTTCGTTGCAACCTTGCTTAAAGACCCCTTCTCAACTGCCACAGATGGCTCAACACTCTTTTTGCTCTTCTTGAGCACCAACTTCTCATCTGCTAATTGTTCATCTGTCTTGACTCCACTAGACCGAATCATCATGATGGTTTGTGATGGCTTCTTGGGTTCACTCTCCGCATGCACTATTTCGATCATATTCGCCTCCTGATGGGATGGCATCGGATTCCTGTTGATATTGGGTGCTTCAGGAGCTTGAACTTCAATTCTATTGGTATCAATCAGCTCCTGTATCGCACTTTTCAAGTTCCAACACCTTTCTGTATCATAACCCGGAGTACCAGAACAATATTCACAGTTGACAGTATAGTCAAGATTCTTTGGAGGAGGATTTGGCAGTTTAGACTGTATCGGCCTTAGCATATCTAGCTGTTTTAGCCTGTGGAACAGACTAGTGTATGATTCTCCCAATGGAGTAAAGGTTTTCTTTTTCTGCAACCTTTCACCCTTGAGTGCTTGACTCGGCCTGAAACTTGGTCCAGGAGTGTTTTGGTAGGCTCGTGGATGTGGATAAGTATTTGGTAGGACAGGAGCACGCCATTGAGTGTGGGCAGGAGGTTGGTTGTATGCTTGTGCATGGTGGACGGAAAAATGAGGTTCTGGTGGGGATAGTAGTGTTGGGGTGGATTGTGGTGATAAGTTTGTTGGTGGGGTCGAGGTTGATTGTAGTAGTAAGGTGAACCTCTGGATCCGGACCAAGTTCCTGAATCAACCATTGCCGCTTCCTCTCTTTTCTTCTTCCCAATCCCTCCCATGCCGCCTTGAATAGCCTGAATAGTCGCTTTGATAGTCGAATAGCTCATGATTTTATTCGACTTGAGGCCTTCTTCTACTATGCCCCCCATCTTTACTACTTCGTTGAATGACTTTCCCATATCTGAGACCAAATGGCCATAGTAAGTAGGTTCCAAAGCATGTAGGAAGTAATCTACCATCTCACTTTCCTTCATTGGGGGATCCACCCTTGCTGCTTGTTCCCTCCACCGGAAACCATATTCTCTAAAGCTTTCACTGTGCTTCTTCTCAAATTTAGTCAGGGATAGTCGATCTGGAATGATCTCAAGATTGTATTGGAAGTGGCAAGCAAATGCTTGCGCTAGATCATCCCATGTGTACCATCTCCCATGGTCTTGGCGTGTATACCATTCCAATGTTGATCCACTCAAACTCTGACTTAAGTAAGCCATTAACAATTCGTCTTTTCCTCCAGCTCCCCTCATCTTGCTGCAAAAACCCCTCAAGTGGGCTACTGGATCGTCGTGCCCGTTGTATAGATCGAACTTGGGCATCTTGAAACCGGCCGGTAATTGCACATTTTGGAACAGACATAGGTCCTTGTAGGCCACACTGACTTGCCCTCCTAACCCCCCGCATGTCTCGGAACGATTGTTCTAAGCTTTTAACTTTCCTGAACATCTCCTCATGTTCGGTATTTTTGACTGGTTTATCAGCTTCTATTGGGAGGTCAAAGCGAGGAGTATATGAATGGGTTTCTGAAGCTTTGAAAGTGGGCTCCGAGGAGTAGTATTGGTTGTCCTGGGCCTGGAATATAGGCTCGCTAGGAGATTTGTGGAGTGTAGCTGGTGGAGGTGCTACGGAGACAGGAGTTACTGGTGGAGGAGGGTATGGAATTGGTTTGGGGGTGGAGATTGTGGTGTATGAGAAGTGGTGACCCGGTAGTGCTGGTAAATGGGAAAGCTCGGGGATAGATCGGTGGCAGGATGATCCTGAGTTTGAGCCGGTGGTGGGGTGGAAGCAGGGTTAGCAGGGTTAGCAGGGTAAGTTGGGGGTGATTGTCCTTTAGACCAGGCCTGATATATCTCGGCCATTTGTTGCTTAAGTTTAAGCATCACCTCTTTCATTTTACTGACGTCCAGCTCCTCTACCTCAACACTTGTGTCGACATCTGGGATAGACATGATTTCTAGTATTGGTCCTTTTGATCTGGTTTGGTAATGATAATGTGCCAGTATACTCTAGATAAACTAACTGCTTGAATTCTGAAAAACAACAAACTTGTTAGTTGTTAGAGTTTAACACATATGCAATTACACGTTGGGATGCAATGCACCTAGGCAATTAACCATTTTCTATCATGTATTTGCTCGGTTGCTTGTGTCATCCCAGCTTTTCCTGATCTTTCCTTTTATTGTCACTCACGCCTATCTTTATTTCCCTCCCCTTTTTCATTTTATTCCTTTCTTTTGGTTGTGGTCGAATCTTATAGAGATTGCCTACGTATCATGTCCTCGCATGAATCAGACCGTGCGTAGTTCTGGCGGAAACAATTATTAATACTCTTATTTATTTTTTAACAAACGAAACAGTACAAAGACAGAAATGACATTACATTTGGAAAAAACTTTAAGAAAATGGTTTAAAAGACTTGACACAGACTCAAACTAAAACATGACTATTATATAAAAAGTTCCAACAACTATGACTACGCTTCACTCCACAATCTTTTGCTTTCAATTAATGGAACATCTGCTCACGGTGGGGCTTGACTCGGCTGACCTCCTAGTGTACGGTACATTATTTCTAACTCCATTGCAAGATGACAGGCAAAAGTAGGTGCATGCTCTAGAAACCTTTCATAATCCATCCCTTGGCAGTTTACATAACTTTGAGAGGTGTAAACAACCAAATCATGGATTTGTGCTCTGAAATCTTGGAGATTTTAGTCTTGGTTTTGCAATTGTTGTTGGAGAGTGGTGGCTATATCTCTTATGCGGTCTTCGCGATCTAAAGCTGACTCCAATTGAGCTCGAAGTCTGGCCTGATCGAGTCTTGCCTGTGCTCTTTCCCTATCAATATCTGTGTGCTAATGTTCTCTATTGTACCTTCTTATTTCTTCCAACTGTGCATGGAGTTGAGCTTCTGAATGTATCCAATGGTCCTTCTCTCTCTTGAATTGAGCCATGTCTTCTTCGAATCTTATTACTTGGCGTTCCTTACTAGATTTGGCCTCCTCATTTAACTGTATGATTTTTTCCTTAGCTTTATCTAACGCCTTTTCAGTCTTTGTCACGATGGAGTCATAATCTTGCATTTTTTCCATCAGATTGGCAATGATTTTCTGATCTTTCCAACTTCTCACTGGCGCTTCAGAGGCTTTCTTCATCTGTTGAAACTGAGCGCGGAGAGTTTTATTCTCGCTAATCAGACTCTTCTTTTCACCTTCTGCTTCTTGTGCTTGTAAGTCTTTCTCCAAATTGAGGTTCCTCAGGCTTTCTTCTAAGGCATGAATAGTTGCTTTGTACCCCTTTTCCTTTTCACCCCAAGCCAACCGTTCTTGGATTTTGTCATCAAAGGTTTGAACATGCGGTCTTTTTATGGGCCTTCTAAGATCAGGTTCTGGTGTATCATCCACGCAGGATCTTTTCTCAAACCACCTAGCATATCCCGGATTTATCTCGCCTTTCGCAGGATCTGGAACTTGAGTATCATCTTTCAAGTATCGACAACCATTCCAAATTTGCTGGATTAAAGCCTCAGGGAGAGTGGCTTCGGGGTGTAGCTCGATCACTTGCACACTCAAATCTTCATCATCAGGCACCACTTGGTATCTCCCTAGCTGTCTTAGAACTCTCTGTGGCGCATACGGCTGGACGTTTCTTAAACCCAACAACAGCAAATAACTCTTCAAGGTTGACATGTGTATCACCTCTCTTACGGGGAGCCATCCCAAAGTCCACTCAATTTGACTTGCCATTAAAGATCTTAAATGGGATATCCAGGCTTCCACCCCTTCTGGAGATTTATAATCTTTTATTCTTTCTTCATAACTCTTGATGAAATTGTCCTTGCTTGGACCATACTGCATGAACTTGGGGTGATGTCGGAGATGTTCAGTCAACCACATTTGCAACAAAATATTGCACCTTTCGAAGAATTTTGCCCCGGATTTACATAAAGTCAACGCCCGATAAATGTCTGAGAGAATGATCGGGGCAATGGTGTGACGTTCCTTGGTAGTGAGTACTTATACGACTCTGGCTATGTGAATATCAATCGTTTGCTCTTTGTTTGGGAAAACCATGATTCCCAAAAAAGCCACCATGAAAGCGAAGCGTCGGTGAATCTGCCAGGTGTCCTTGTTTTGTTTGTTGGTAAGGCCCTTTTCATGAATTTCAAATCCATCCGGCTTTCCGAACCTTGAATATAGGAAGTTGAAAGAACAACATCCTTTGACAACGTTGCTTTTTTTATTTGATTACTGATATTCAGAAGACTAAAGAATCGGTGTACTGAGGGAGCCTTTGGGAATATAAGATTCTGGTTTCTCAAATCTCCGTCAAAACCTGAATATCCAGCTATTTCTTCCAATGTGGGAGTAAGCTCGAAATCAGAGAAGCGAAAGACATTGTGAACAGGGTCCCAAAAAGTCACTAGGGTCGTAATCAAATTATCGCATGGTTTAACGTTCATAATATCTGTGAGAGCTCCCAAATACTTAATGACCCATTTCTGACCATATCCTCCTAACTCATGCCACCACATCTGAAGCTGAAATAGAAACTCATCTACATCTATGAACGGTGAGTTTTTTATGGTGCTCATTTTGTACCTATGAGCGATGTTAATTTTAAAAACCCAAAATCAAGACTCATTTTGAAAAAATCATTAATATTAAAAAAATACTTCGATTAAGAAGGTTTAAAGTCTATGTTTGCTGACCGGCAAAATATTTTTTTGAGGAAAAACGACCAAAGGCGGTTGTTCTTGCAAAAACAGCCTTCCGGCGCCCTTTTGGGGACATTCGGCATATTTGGACAAGAATAACATCGCCTTACTTATGACAACACAATGACATTTATGTACCCACACTTTTAATTATTTATTATCTTTTTTAAAAAAAAAAATAGTTGGGCCCGATGTGGGTTGCCTACGTATCTCACATCTGGCGAGAATCAAACTTACGTAGTTCGAAATAATAAAACCATTTTTTAAAAAAAACACGTCATTTCCTTTCCTTTTCAGAATTTCAAACTATTTCGGAAATTATTTTTTCGAAAACAGCCAATTTTCTTTCTCGGTTCTCACATTGATTTTCCTTTTCTAACTTTTCCTATAAGCTGGTCAACATGCAAATCTGAAACAAATGAATGCACGAATAGCAAGTAAGATGCATCAGGATGGTCTTTTTATTTCGGGTGCACCTGTCCTAGACAGACCCAACCCCTGTGTTGAGTCTCCGAAGGCAAATGCACATGATGCAAACAACGTTCCTACTAGGGGTCCGACATGAAGCTGAGTTATTCTAAGTGTAAAACCTGGGGTATACTGTTCTAGACCTGGCTTACCCAAGCGGACATCTTGAGCCGAAGTGGGGGCAGCGTACCGGGATCACGAAAGTCTACTCGGCCTAGTTACTTGTCCCAACTTCGTTCTATTTGGTATCACTTCTAACAGAAAGGTGGGCCACGCGCACGTGTGCACCATAAATTCAAAAGACTCCGAAAGAAGAAGGGTTTCATAGCAGTTTTATATATACAATTCAGATAAGATCAAAGCGGTAAAAAGCAACATTTAGCACATTAGGCACAAACATGTAAAAATCAGATAATAAATAAAACCAAATAATACAATTATTCTAAGCTCGAATTCTTGAACCCTGAACCAGAGATTCTGGGTTCTGGTCCCCAGTAGAGTCGCCAGAGCTGTCACACCTCCTTTTTTCCTACACCCGAAGGTAGGGGTGCAAGTGGAGTTTTTCCAATTAAAGGACAATCGAAACGGGATTCGTTTATTTGAAGATTCAGAGTCGCCACTTGGGATAATTTATGGTGTCCCAAGTCACCGGTTCGAATCCCAAATCGAGGAAAAGATTGACTCTATATTGTAGCCTGCGAACCAGAAATCTGGGTAAGGAATTCTGTTAACCCGGGAGAAGGTGTTAGGTACTCCCGACTTCCGTGGTTCTAGCACGGACGCTTAACAATTTATACTTGGCCTAATTATCTGACTTATTACACATTTTAAACTTATTGTGTATTTTTAGCTTTTATCACCGCTTTTAGCTTGATTATTTGTAATTATAGAATTGTCTTGAAATAAATCACGCGGATGTATATTCATTTTATTTATTTATTTTTGCGTGTAAGGAATCATGTTACGCGTACGTGTACATATTTAATAACACTTTTGGCGCGTCAAAATCATGTCATGTGAATGTGTCCATGATTAATAACGCTTTTGTCGATTTATTAAGAAATATTTATTTGAAGTTGCGCGAACGCATCCCTCAAGTCACTTTTTAGAATCAAATTTGCTATCATGTTACGCGAAACGTATATGTAATCACAACCCTAGTCTAAATCGAGCCTAAAGCAGACTACGAATGTTCATTTTTTAGAAATTGTAATCGTGTCACGCGAACGTGTACACAATTGAATTAATAACATTTTATTATTACTAAAATTGTGTCGCCAGAAGTTGCGCGAACGCATACTTTGACTTATATTTGGAAATCATAATTATGTCCCATGAAATGCGCCCGCGATCCGCGACATATTTTTTTTAATGTTGTTAAGATTTGGATTTGGGTCACATAAATATGCACCCAAGTTTAGGAAAGTAATATTATTAAAATAACGTGCCTAAAGCAACTACGCATTTTTTTAACTTTGCGAGGGCCATGGAAATTTATTAAATGGCACGCCTCGATTTCTAAGGATTAAAATATTAATTAAGCGAGGACCACACATTTTAAGATTTTATTTGGCACGGCACACCTCAATTCCAGTTTTTAAAAAGAAATTCAAATTGAACTTTGGAGGGCCATAAGCTATTTGTGTTATCTAATATGGCTCACCTCCACTAATTAAAGCCTAATTAATTAATTAAGAAAAACTTCTAGGAATTTTAGTTGATTTCAAGCTGAAGCTCAAGTTAAACTAGTGATCATTAAAATTGACAAGAAATGAAAAGAGTCGGTATTTAGTTGTGAAAGGAACCCAGATGGGCTGTAGGCCCAATAGCCAATTGTCGCACTCAAGCACGAGCCTGAAGCTCAGCTGGGCTTATTCATGAGGCCCATGTCGTGAATTTGCCATCCCAAGGGTAGTTTGACACAACGGACTAATATTGACAAACCCCAAATCAAAATCCCCACGCCAATACTTAAAGCAAATTATATTCTTGGGGCATCTTCAAATAGGAATCAATGCTTGTGTGAGATTAATATTAATCAACCAAAAATTATATGAGCATATGAGATGAAGCTAGCATTTAATTCTGGTTTTTATCACCAGCTTGGTTTTCAATTTTGTAGGACATGCAGTTTAGTCAGACCACGATGAAAAATCCAGCAGTAATGAACAACCTATTGGGCTCACTGGACAGGCCCAAGTAACAATGACATACTACCCTCTTTAACAAAAACCTCCAAGCCCAGACTCAAGAGCCCAGATCTGACCAAGGTCAGAACTAAGGGTCAAGACTCCATTTCGAGTCCTTACAGCAGCAAAAATACTAATTGCATTCAACACTATCATGATAAGCTTCCTCGCTTCTCAGAATTGGACTATATAAAAAAAAATCATGCTCAACTTCACTATACTGATTTTGTAATTAACGAAATATTTCTATAATCTAAAAAAACACAACTTGAAACCTAAAATTAATTTACTCTTTCCAACAATGATAAAGCCCATGTGATTAAAACAAATAGAAATCAACAAATACTGAATAACAGTCCGATTACAGTTTCAACGTAGGTCTCAATGTTCGCAACACAACCTTTCTTTTCACATGCTAAGACAAGGAAATTGAATCCACATGTTGAATGAGAAAGAAGATAAGAAAGGAAATATCTGATAAAAAAAACAGAAATCTTCATTTTTTTCCTCAAAACATCAGATGAGCCGGTCTTACATGTTTATAATCAAGAGTATGTACCTGGTATTGACAATACAAGAAGAAGAAGAAGAGGATCAGCAGCAAAAGTAGTATCAAACAGAAGTTGCAACCGCAGTGTAGCAATAAATAACCAACAGCTTTATACTTCCCCAAGTATATAGCAGAAGTAAAAGGAAGAAAGTTCTAGCTATTTCAGATCCTAAACCAGGCAATGAAAAACAGTAGTTATTTTTTTTCAACTTCACCAGCTTTTCCAATTCAATCCCCCAAAAAAAATCCTAATTCTACCCTCTTATGCAAACCTGCCTTACCTTTCAAACCTACTGTCCGACCCCTTTTTCCCACTAAAAATCTGAATTTTTTCACTTAAAACCCACTAAGGAAAACTTTTCCTTATTTTCAGCCCCCATTCCCTTTTGTTCCCCATTACCGTATTAATTTAAAGACACTAATATCTCACTAACAAAACACTAATATTAAAATATTATCCAAACTGTTTCATTCCCAAATCACCCCTGAAACCCCTTAATATTACTGTCCCAATACAAACCATTCGTCTGCATTAAAACTTTTAACTCTAAAATCTTGTTCAAACTAACAATTATCTAAAACTAATTCTGATTAACAGTTATAGCCAATTCTCCTAACAACTGAATGACTAAGGATGAGTTCCCATTGAATCCCATGGACTGAATTTAAATCACAACACAGAACTCAACAGAATCATTACAACTGAAACTAAAAATTGAATCAAAATGAACATGAATGCAGGTAACATGAATGCAGGTTCATTATCAGCCTATTGACAATGCCCTGAAGCTAAGTGTCCACAGATCAAGCATACACAATAACCATTTGACGAACTTATTGGTCTACAAACACGAACGAATTAATCGACGAAAACTAATTAATCAATTGTCTACAACAATTGACAGCAATTACTCAGAAATAGATAATCAGGTCATTCAAGTAACAATGACAAGAACATGGATTTGTAATAAAGCTTAACTAATCGACGAAACTTATTTGAATTGATTATACAGCCTATAATTATACACAATAAAGAACAGAAACAAATTCGACCAAATAAAAAGGTCTGAGGGAGAAGAACAGAACAATCGACAAAACTGAAAATTAATATAACAGTACTAAACACATAAACAGACACTTAAAACATCAGAAAATAGAATAAAAGAAAAAAGGAAAAATACCTTAAATGGAACAAAGAACAGACGGACTCGAATCGACTCGAATTTGAACTTTTTTAAGGTCAAACGGACCTATATCGAGAACACTTCGACTAAGGTCAGTTAAACACCCAAAACCTCTTGAACTTCGGACAGAAACCAGTTTTGGTTTTTCTAAGGTTTTTACATTTTGATTTGGGGTTCGAGTGTTTCTAGCCAGATTCGAACCAAACCAACGGTGGTTTGGTGACGAGGGAGGTCATGGACATGTCCGGTATGAGTTTGGGACTGGTTGGGGTAGATCTAGGTCCTGCTCGAATCTTCGATTGAAGATTCGAGAAGTTGGAGGTTGATTCGAGGCAAACAGTCAATAGATCCGTAACGAGGGTGGTCAAGGGGTGCCTTGGTGTGAGTTTGGGACTGGTTGGGGTAGGTTTCAAGTTTTTCTCGAATCTTCGATTGAAGATTCGAGAAGCTGTAGGTTGATTCGAGCAAAACGGGTAAGGTATTTGGATTGGGGGTGGTTAGGAGGTTCATGGGTGTTATTTTGGTGGCCGGCGGCGTCGTTGCCGCCGGGTTTCAGGCGGAGGGATGCCATGGCGGCTAGGGTTTGGGGGAAGGGCTTTGTCTATGAGAGACGATGATGAACAGGGGTTTGGACTGGGGGGCTAGGTATGAGGTTTCATTTATATAATGGGGGGTGGTTTGGAGTAGTACTGGGGCGGTCCGGGTATTGGAGTGACGGGTCGGGGGTCGGGTTTGGTCAAAGCTTTGGGACCGTTTGATCGGCTGAGATCAACGGTCCAGATTGAAATACCTAAAACGGCGTCGTTTGGTTGAGTCGGAGGTGGACTGGATTTGGGAGGGTATGGGCTGGTTTTTGGCCTGGTTTGGCTATAAGGATTTGGGCTTGGCCAAATTGGCCCAACTGAATTTAACTTTTCTTATTATTATTTTTTCAATTTTTTCTTTTCAACAATAAAACTAAAAATCCTAATTAAATTGTAAAATTGGCAATTAACTAAAAATATTGACACTCAATAATAACTATTACACGAAATTAAACATCAATAACGATAAAAATCACACAATTCGGACATTAAATGCAAAAGATGCAAAGTAAATATTTTTTGTGACTTTCCCATTTTGTAAAACACCTAATTATTAATTCCAAAAATATAAAAATCCAATCCTAAATGCAAATGCTATATCTTTTTTTGTATTTTTAATGCATTAATAAAATTAAACATTCACACAGATCTATGCAAACAAACAGGAAAATAGCACAATATTTCCTAAAAATAACACATAATTTAAAGAAAAGACCTAATTTTGGGAATTATTTTGGAGTAATTCGTATGAGGCAAAAATCACGTGCTCACACAAGTCACCTGGTTCACATACAAAACTACCTTTGGAAAGAATCGTGGCATTAAGAAAACCAAAGGCTTATTGTCTACTAAAACATATAAAAAAGTTGCTAAATAAAAAAGAATCTACTAAATTAAACACTAACAAATAAAAAAACAAACATAAAGAAGCTACAAATTAAAACTATTGAAAGTAGAACGAATGTACATAGTGAGAGAAGATAGAAAATATATACATCATGAGAGAAAGGAGAGAATATATACATAATGAGACAGAAAAGAAGAAAATAATATCAAGTTAAGTACATGCCAAACATCTCAGAATCAAAATAAGCTCAAATAAACTCCGCCCCCCAACAAATAAAAATTGTCCTCAATGCTTTCAAAGTAAGATTAAAGGAAGGGAAAGAGTGAAAAAGACTCCCTATGGCTCCTTGGACATCTCTGTGTTCGCAGCAGCGTCATCTCCCTCAGTCTCCTCTAACTGGATCTCATCATCCTCGACTTTGGGAGTAGCTGGGTTGGTAAACATCTGGCGCACTGCCTCGGCAGCGTTGACAACTAGGTTTGGCTCCTTAAACTATCCAACTTGTGCCACTGGAGCTGATAGTGTTGTTGGTGCTGCTGGTGCTGTAAGAGCTGGATCAATCATCATTTCAAATGGAAGATCTCCAGCTGCTTTAATCTTGGTCACCTCTCTCCGGAGCTTGTCAACTGACTTCTTGGAAGCCTGGGACTTTCTCATTTTTTTTACTTCCTTTCCCAGCTCCTCAATCACTGCCTCATGTTGTACTAGAGCATTCATTATAGTTGTCTGGTTCTCCAAGAGCTTTTTCAATGTCTCTTCCACTGTCAGAGGAATTTGGGGTGCCTAAATGGATGACTGCGCTGCAACAGGACAGGATATGTTAGACAGCTTTGCAATGGTTGTCAGCATCCAGTTGTTGAGGCTCACTAGTGTTTGGGAGACTCGCAGTGCAGAAAGTGGAGCAATAGGCATAGGCACCGGCTTCAAAGACGAGGTATGTAATAGGGGCTGCTGGAGGCCCTGAGGCTGAAGGTGGGGGCATAGTTGTTGCACTGGCTGAAGGCTTTGCTGAAGTAGATAGCATGTCGGTTGTCTCTGTAGCTACCACCAATGGATCATCAGACTGGCCTATGGTGGTAGTCGGTTAACCTTTTATCTTAGGGTTTTGTGCATCCATCAACGAATACCATGAGAAGGGCTTCTTCGCCCGCACCTTCGTATCAAAATCTCTCAGCTCCACCCGTGCATCCGTAAGATACTCAGTAATGGTGTTGGCATACGGGTAAGAGGTAATAGCTTTCTTGGCGACCATAGATATCTTGACCAACATCACGACACCCAAATTGAGAGAGTACTCAGCCATGATGGAGGCGACTAGAACTTCTCGTGGGATCGGAGAGTATGTCTCATTCTGTTACGGGTCTAGTCGGGTGAACACGAAGGTCTGCCACCCCTTTGCCTCAAAACTCAAGGTATTTCTATGAATAGACACCCCTATAGTAATCCATGGTGGTGGTGGCCTAGGAGCTGCCAAAATCTCAGTTCGCCACAGGCGAGCTACATCCCCCACTGCCAACTTCTCCAAAGATTGTGCGAGCTCAACATCATTAATACCCAAGTAGGTGTTCAAATGTGTGTCAGTCAAAACGCAACCTCAGGTTCCTCACTTTAGTTACCTTGGTCCCTTTCTTGATATGTGCCACATTGGTGTAGAATTCCCGGACAAGGTATTCTTTCACGTCCACTATGATCTGGGTAAACCACAAACATCCCTTCCGCTCTCAGAACTGCCTCAAGATTACCGGATAGGACTTTTCAAGTACTTTCAATTGGAATTGTCGCTTAAGAGTGAGCAATCTCTCTAGCCACCATTCACGGAAGCTAGAGAAGGTAGCCAAACGGATGAATCTATCCTTCCATATCTCTTTCTTCTTCGACCGCTCATGGCCGACAGCTGTAGCATCTCCCTCTCGGCCATCATCGGGGATGTCTTCCATAATAGTATCTGGTGCTTTAGGGATAGGTGTAGAGGAGGGCTTAGAAGCCTGACTAACACTTTTCGAAACCTTGAAAGCACTTTGAGATGTGGACGACTCATCCCTGAGTTGATACCATCCCAATGGCTTGGATTGGACATTCGGCTGCTCTTGAACTAAGTTGCCCTCTGAAGCTTCCCTAGATGGGACATAAGAACTGGATTTGGAGCACTTTGCATCTCTCCCTCGTCTGGTTGTAGCTTTCTTTGTGATTTTCCTCTATAGGGCGAGGGGTAGAGAACTCTTGTCTCGACCCCTGGAAGGTTCTCCCCTTGGAAGTATCACCTCTGCCTCGAGATCGAACCATGTTCTGTACAAAGCAAAGGCTATTGTTAGTTACAATTCAAGTTTAGATGCAAAATGAATGCAAGGACACACCAGAGATTATAGGTAAAACACAGAAGAATCATGCTTGCAGGGAAGAGACTTGTGGTCTGCAGAATTATCATTGCGGTCGTAGAATTGAGATTGTGGACCGCATAATTTTCCCTTGCGGCCGCAAAAGTGGATTGCGGTTAGTAGATTTTTCTTTACGACTGCAATTCAGACATCACCAGAATGCGAACTCTCTGATAACGGAGAATTGGTTGTTTTGCGGCCGCAATTAATTTTTTGCGGTCCACAAAATTTACATTGCAGCTGCACTTGAGAGTCATCAAAATGACAACTCTCTGATCAAAGAGACTACATTGTTTTGCGGTCGCAATAGGAATTCTACTATCCGCACACTTTACGTTGCGGCCACAGATCCATGCCTTATTATAATATCCTATACCTTATCTTCTGGACCACACAATTTCTTTTACGGCCGCAAATTCCAACATTGACAAATAGTTATTCACCTACGGTGTGACTTTTTTTTCACACTTTTGACATGGAATTAACATCTAAGCATGATAATCAAATTACCCATTCCCCTTAGAGTAGTTATGATTCTACCCACTACACATTCACCCCGAAAGATTGTTCAAAACAGATTCACAGATAAATTGTTCAAAATTTTACTAAAAATTAAAAGAAGTTAATCAAGATAATGATGTATACAAGATATGAAAGTGTGCAAGAGATGAGTGATCAACAATTTTTAGCTTGTGAGCAGCAAATTTTACAAGAAATTTCAATTTTAGCGCTTTGTGAGCTAAGAGAGGGGAAAAGGGGGAACAATGCCTATCAACCCCTATTTAAAGTTAAGGGGTTCTGGCAAGTTAAGGGGAGGTGAATTCAGCCGCAAAATTTCAATTGCGGTCCACACTCTATTACTTGGGGGCCTCAGATGCCCTAGCATTTTGCGGTCCGCAGAATTAGCTGTGCGGCCGCAAGTTTTGTTGCGTACCGCAGAATTCGTGTTGCGGTTGTAGATCGGTCATTTCTCTGATGGATCAACTTTAGAGAGTTGACATTTTTCACCTTCAACATGTATCGTCCACAATACAATTTTGCAGCCACAGATCATCATTTGTTGTAGCAATCAAAATTGTGCTACCCGGACACTACAATTGCGGTACGCAATTCTTTCCACACTTTGACAATTTTCTGGTCACAATTCCTGTAAAGTACACTCATCCCTACAACACAATTCAAATTCAGTTAGCAAAAAAATAACATCGAACTTTTCCCAAATAGTGTTTCACCCGGTGACCATTGACTCGGAGTACCTCATCATTTTTATTCTTCAAGTCCAATGCACCAAAGGATGTCACACCCACAACTTCAAATGGGCCACTCCATTTAGACTTTAACTTCTCGGGAATCATCCTTAAGCGTGAGTTGAATAACAACACAAGATCGCCCTCTTTGAACTCTTTCTTCCAAATGTACTTGTCATGAAGATATTTCATCTTCTCCTTGTAGAAAGACGGACTTGTATATGCATGGTACCGAAACTCATCGATTTCATTCAAATGTGCCACCCTCAAGATATCCCACTCAAGATTCAACCTCTTAAGAGCCCACATGGCTTTGTGCTCAAGTTCTATCGGAAGATGACAAGTTTTTTCGAACACCAACCGATATGGAGTCATTCCGATGGGTGTTTTGTATGTCATCCTATAAGCCCATAAAGCATCATCAAGTTTGTTGGACCAATACGTCTATTTAGCATTCACTGTTTTGGACAAAATGTTGTTTATCTCCCTGTTGGAGACTTCCACTTGACCACTTGCTTGTGGATGATAAGGACTCGTGACTTTATGAGTGACACCATACATGGTGAGTAAGGTGTCGAAGGCTTTGTTTCAAAAATGTTTCCCTCCATCACTTATGATAACCCGCGGAGTACCAAATCTTGTAAAAATATTCTTCTTCAAGAACACTACCACACTTCTCATCTCATTGTTGGGTAGAGCAATGGCCTCAACCCATTTGGACGCATAATCAACCGTGACCAAGATGTAGGTTCTTCCACAAGAACTTACAAAAGGACCCATAAAGTCAATAACCCACACATCAAAAATATCAATCTTCAAAATGGTGGTGAGGGGCATTTCATTTTTCTTTGAGATTCCACCGGCCCTTTGACATTCATCACATTGTTTCACTAGATCACTTGATCCTTGTAAAGAGTGGGCCAATAGACCGCAACTTAGCACTTTGGTCGCCGTTCTCGCTCCACCTTGGTGACCACCTTATGGCGAAGAATGACAAGCCCAAAGAATATCACATTGATCCTCCTCCGGTACACATTTTCTAATCACCCCACCGTACAAATCAAGAAAAGGTACGGTACATCCCAATAATAGTCTTGACAATCCCATTTGAGCTTCTTCCTTTGGTTTGAAGAGAACTGATCCGGCCACACACAAGAAAATTTGCTAGATCCGCGAACCATGGTACTTCTTTCATTGAAATAGCCAAAAGTTGCTCATCAGGGAAGGAGTCATATGATTTCAAGGCCATCATGCGGCCTCCCCTCCTCCTCCAAACGAGACAAATGATCTGCTACTTAATTTTCACTCCCTTTTCGATCTTGGATATCAATATCAAACTCTTGCAGCAAAAGCACCCATATCATCAACTGAGCTTTGGAATCTTTCTAGCTTATAATATAACGAAGTGCCGCATTATCCGTGTGGACAATTAATTTAGCACCCATCAAGTACGGGCAGAACTTCACAATGGCAAACATAATGGCAAGGAGCTCTTTCTCCGTAATGGTATAGTTGACTTGGGCACTATTCATGGTATTAGTGGAATAGTAGACTGGATGAAAAATCTTGTTGATGTGTTTCCCCAAAACAGCCCCCACTGTTACATCACACATGAGCATAAAGGGAACACTCCAATTTGGAGTGCTGATAATGGGAGTAGTAGTCAACTTGAACATTAACAATTTAAAGGCACTCACACAATCATCATTGAAGTGGAACTTAGCATATTTCTCCAACATCTTGCATAACGGGTTCACCACTTTTTGAGAAATCCTTGATGAAACGCCGGTTAAACATCATGTTGCCTAAGAAACTCCACACGCCCTTCACCGAAGTTGGAGGTGAAAGTTTAGAAATCACCTCAATCTTAACCTTGTCGAATTCAATGCCATTCTTTGATATCTTGTGGCCAAGCACAATACCTTCCACGACCATGAAAAAACATTTCTCCCAATTTCGCACCAAATTTATTTCTTGACATCTTGCCAACACTTTATCCAAGTTTGCGAGACAATCATCAAAAGAATTCCCAACCACCAAGAAGTCATCCATGAAGACTTCAAGGTAATCCTCCACCATGTCCGTGAAGATAACCATCATGCACCTTTGAAAAGTTTCTAGTGCATTACACAACCTAAATGGCATCTGCTTGAAGGCAAAAGTACCATAGAAAGCACGGCCGTCTAATCTATCAAGCATTTGATATAGGAAGGGAAGTGGAAAATGGTCCTTCCTTATGACTTTGTTGAGCTGACAATAGTCCATATACACTCTCCACCCGATCACCGTCCTAGTAGGAATCAACTCATTCTTGTCATTGGCGACCACCGCCATGCCCCTTTTCTTTGGGACACATTGAACTGGAAAAGTCCACGAACTATCGGAAATGGAGTAGACAATCCTGACATTCAAACTGTTTGATGATCTCTTTTTTGACAACCTCTTGCATGGCTTCATCGAGTCTCCTTTGGCGTTCAATATATGGTTTGGCTTATGCATGTAAAATGTGGGCCTTATCCCCCGAATATCCGCCAATGTCCATCCAATAGCCTTCTTCCTCTTTTGTAGCACCGCCAATGTAGAGTCTACATGCACGTTAGTCAAACAAGAGGAAAAAATAACAGGTAAAGTAGAAGAAGGGCCAAGAAATTTATACCGAAGGTGCGGAGGCAATGGCTTCAACTCTAAGATAGGAGGCTCTTCAATTGAAGGCTTTGTAGGAGGAGTTGTCATATTTTTAAGATCCAAGGACAATTTGTGTGGTTCATATGTGTACGACCTTATTCCTTGCAAAGAGTTCACATATTCCATGAAGCCATCCATCTCTTCATCATCAAAGTTGAGAAATATGGCCTCCAACATATCACCAACATTTATCATAACACTTATTTCATCCATAATCACATCGGTTACCAAGTCCACGAAAGAGCATACCTCATTGCTATTGGGTTGCCTTATGGATTTACACACATGGAAAACTACTTTTTGGTAGCAAGGAAAGGTCTACCAAGAATAATTGATACCTAATAATCAACCTCACAATCAAGAGTGACAAAATCCCCAGGAGAATGAATTTATCAACATGAAACAAAGCATCTTCAATCACTCCCAAGGACCTCTTCATAGTTCGATCGGCCATTTGCAATCTCATAGAGGTGGGCCTTGGTCTCCCAATTTCCAGTGTCTTGAAAACCAAATAGGGCATCAAAATTATACTTGTCCCAAGATCACAAAGAGCTCTTTGCAAACTTGGCACTTCCAATTGTACAAGGAATCGTGAAAGCACTGGGTTCCTCCAACTTGGGAGCCATTGAATGCACAATTGCACTTACTTGATGAGTCATTTTTATAGTTTCAAAATTCATCAACCGCTTCTTTGTCATAAGATCCTTCATAAGCTTTGCATAACCGGGCATTTTCTCTTGGGCTTCAACTAATGGCACATTGATTGAGAACTCTTCATCATTTGGATAAATTTCTTGAATTGGTTTTCACCATTTTTTGCTTTGCAAGTCTTTGAGGGTGGGGAGATGGAAGCTTAGGAAATGCTACCTTAGCCTTTTGCATTACCGGTTCCGACATGTCAATGATGTGATCCCTAGACGGGTTCACCTCCTCTTGAGTCTCTCCCACACTATCATCAATATCAATCTGAACCTCATAATTGGATTGCTCAACATTGTTCGGGAAATCCTCTTCTTGCACTACTAGCTCTTCATTCACAGGTTGTTTTTGGCTTGAGGTGGGTCTATTCCCACCTTTTTCACTCCTTATAGTAATAGCCATGGCATGCCCCATGTTGTTCTCGCCCTTTAAGTTAACCAACTGAGGATGAGTATTTAGAGCTTGAAAAATTTGCCCCATTTGAACTTCCAAGTTACTGATTGATGTATTGCAGGAGGCAAGTTGGGCATCAGAATCGGCATTCTGCTCCATCATTTGCATGAACATATTCTCAATACGCCCCATTTCATTATTGGAAGAGCTTGGACCATGGGAAGGATAATAAGGTGGGTTGCTCGGTTGTTGATACATCGGGGGCCTTTGAAAACCCAACCCCCAATTGCCTTAATTATTTTTTCCTCCTCCTTTATTGTTACCTACCCAATTTCCTTGATTGTTGCCACTCCAATTTCCTTGATTGCTGTTGTTATCCCAAATCTCTTGATTGTTACTACCACTCGAATTACATTGATTGCTTGAATTCCAATTACCTTGATTGTTTTGAGGTTGCCATTGTTGTTGATTCATGCTTTGGAAGTTGTTTCTTTGCCCTTGAAAGTTGTTCACATATTGCACCTCCTCCTCTTGTTCATTGTAAGATTCCTCTTGATCAAGCCCACTATCTTCTTGCACATAATTCTCCACTCAATTTTGCAATTGTCGACCCTTGGTCCTTCTTTTGTTCACAATCATGCTTACTCCCTTCATGGCATTGACTTGCTTATGACTTTGCACTTGTTGAAGTTGAGCCTTTGCTAATTGATTTATAGTGGTGGTCAATTCGGCAATGACTTGCCCATGGTCATGCAACTCTTTATGGAGGTGAATCACGTTCGGATCACCTTGAGGAATATTATCCCTAGATTGCCATGCCGATGAGGTGTCCGTCATTTCATTTAAAATGTCACAAGTTTCCACATATGGTGTTGTCATGAAATTTCCACCGACAAGTTGATTTACCATGCATTGATTGGCCGTATTGATCCCTCGATAGAAAGTTTGTCGAATCATATTCTCTGTCATATCGTTATTGGGGCACTCTTTGACTATTGTTCTATACCGCTCCCATATCTCATGTAACGGCTCATTGGGCTCTTGTTTGAATGCTAGAATCTCATCTCTAAGAGTATCCATATGCCCGAGAGAAAAGAACTTGGCAATAAATTTCTCCGCTAACTCATCCCAAGTACGGATGGAATGGTTTGGCAATCTTTCCAACCAATCTAAGGCTTTTCCCAGTAGAGAGAAGGAAAAAAGCCTTAACATTAAAGCATCCTCGGAGATGTTTGTTTGTTTACTCCCCCAACAAGTGTCGACAAACCCCTTCAAGTCTTTGTATGCATTTTGATTTGGAGCCCCGGTGAAGAAACCTTGTTGCTATAGTAATGTGAGCATCATATTGGTAATTTGAAAGTTTCCTGCTCTAATACGGGTCAGGACTATGGCACATTTATACCCTTCATTTGGTAACACCCGGTGTGGAGCCGCTCTTGGAGAAGGTGGGGGTGGAACTGGGACGTTGCTTTGAGGCACCCGACCTCTTCTATTTGCTTGAGGTTCTAGAGGAACCTCTTCAACTTGGTCATTCTCATGTCCTCATCCCCCAAAGGCATGTTTCTGAGTTGGTCATTGTTGTTTTCCATTGTTGTACGTACAATTGATTCAACCAAATTAGTAACATAGAAGGAAAAGAAGACAATCCACACACAAACCCAAATATATAGCTAACACCATTTTTAGCTCCCCGACAACGGCTTCACAAATTGATCTCGTCCAATTCACACCTCAAATCAAGGATATGAAACGGTGGATTGCAATAGTAGTACCTAACACGAGTCAAGGTCAATTTCCATAGGGAGCTATATGTTGGAGTTAAAAGTATATAGTGTCGTACGTGAGTTTGAATTACCTCAATTTACATAGGTTGTTTCTATGTCTATTTAAACTAAGATTGCAAAGTTAAGAAATGAAACTAATAAATTGTTTTTGTCTTTTCTTTTTCAAGTTTTGTAAAAAAACCTAGAGCTATGACCATCATCTAGGTGTTTGCCTAATAGGATATTAACCTTAATGCTTGTTTTATTGATTGGAGTGTATTATAGCTATCAACCCCCAGTTATCCAATCAATATCTCTCGGCCAGAGAGTGATTTTGCCCAATTTGGATTTCTCAAGTCCAAATGGATATTGCACAAAATGTTTGATAAAAGCTCAAGTCGGGTTATTACTATTTCTAGGTTAAACCCTTTAACTGGGATTATCAATCTCTCGATTGACCCAATTTTGTCTTAGCCAAGTTTTCCTAGACTAAGTCTCTCTTTATCAAGTATGGACTAAGTCTATAGGCGTAAACTAATGTTTGCAACCATTAATTACACAAATTAAAGCATAAACAAGACTAAATAATAAACACTCAACCATAAACAAGCATTAAATTAGGTACCCATAAGGTTTACATGCTAGGGTTGGGTCACAATCCTAGTAAAAATCTAGCTACTCATGCTTGAAATTGAAGAAATAGAAGAAGATATGGTAATTAAACTCATCTTGTAAAATCAAAATGATAAAATCTATGTTAAAATATCCCAAAATATGAAAGGCTACTAAAAGAAGCAAAGAGAAACGGCTATTGTAGTTGCTGATATCAAAAGTTGACCTAATTTTGTGAAACTCGACTATTCATACAGGGCTAGAAATTTCAAACAAAAATAACCTTCGGGAGGTTCTACGGCCGCACAGTTCCATGTGCGGTCCGCAGAAGTGTTCATCTTGCAGGAGCTAGGATTCTGCGGCCGCACAATTCTCCACTGCGACCGCGAGGCAATGTTTCTGTTGTTCGCAGATTTATCACTGCGGTCACAATCTACTTTTCTGTGGTCCGCATCTTTTTTTCTACGGCCGCACAATTCTTGTGCGGTCCACAATCTTGAGGGACTTGGACATTGGAAAATTGCACATCCACTGAAGTTGACTTCCAATTCTTCAATAACGGCTGCACAATACCTTTGTGGACCACATTTTGCTAGGAAGCCTATTGGGTTTTTCTTCGTTGTTTGCGGCCGCACATGGAATTTTGCGGTCCGCACTTTGCAAGTTCTTATGCCTTTTGTTGCCTTATGTTTTGATTACTCCTTTTTGAGTTAGATTTCATCTCGGAAGTCCAACTTCCAACATTCCAGCCATTTTTCACATTTCATCAGTTTTGGGAACACAATTAATCGCTTTGAGACTAAAACAAAAGCTAAAAGGTGCTAATAAGTAGTCAAAATCCACAATTATCAAATATGCAGATAAATATACATACTTTAAGACGAATATAGCCACCCAACACTTAAACTCTTGCCACCCTCAAGCAAGGGAACTATAATGACACCCCAACAACGTACATATAAACAAGGAGGACAAATTCAATTTTATTTCAACATACACTCTACCAATGACCATGGTTGATAACAACAATTAGCCTGTAGCATATGCAATCACTTACACTTTCCTTTACTTATTCCATTCTTCAAAAATACTCACAACAAAGACAATGTGCTCATAACAATCCTGGCCTTAAAAACCGACTCAATATCACAATACACTCATGGCTTGAACACCCAACATCACAGAGAAGTCTAATAACGTTACCTATCCCTCGTGAACCATGTTTCCACTTAACAAGAATAAGAGAGTAAGTTGAGTCCACACATTCGAATCTCATGATCAAATATTATTTAAGGACTCACATCTATCAAAGAAAATCTCTCACTATCACAAAACAAATTCACATGCATGCAACTGGTATCATAGGCTTGCCCATAATGTAAATCTCCATTAATGTAGGCTCACTCGATCTAAAATTAATTAGGACTTTATATGGTTGTAATGTGGGTTAAGGGACGCATATGATATATTTAGCATTAGTGGTACCCCCTCCGAAGCACTTTAACACATCACATAACAAACTTTAAGCGCAAATTCTTCAATCCACTTCAATTTCACAAACAAGATCACTCCCTCAAATTATTTCCTCTTTCTTTAAGCACTACTTTAATTTATATTCCACTTGCAAGAACAAGACAACAATTTATTCATCTCAATCTTTTTCTTCTCTTTTTCAAATTCTTTTTTTCTTTGAACTATTTTTTTCCTTTTTCAATTTTCGTTAGCGGTGTATTATTTTACAAAATAAGTGCACCTTTCTTTATTTCATTCGTTCCACTCGGAAGCCACCCAAATTCTATCCTTACTTTTTTTTAGCGCTCATTTTACAGATAAAGTGCTTTAAGAGATAACGGGATCAAAGAAATGTCAATTAAGAACAAAAAGGGTATAGGCTTGTAATGTGGGTATCAAATAAAACTCTATAGGTTCAAAAGGGTTTACTAGGGATTAATTTTATTTATGATAAGCAATTAAGCTCATAAAGGTCAAAGAAAGCCTATAATTATTTTTCAAACCGAGCATCACCTAAAATTTCGCTTCAACTCATATACCGGGCAAGCTCTAGACTCAGTCACAACAACATGGACTACACAAAATCTCACATCACATGGCACATGACTCACTAAGTGCAGTCTCATTCCGACTCAAATAATACAAGTATTCACAGAGCCACAAGATATTAAGCATTAAGCACAAAGTTAATATAAGTCAAGCAAAAGAGACATAGGTGTCACAAGACATGCTATCCAATTTCATCAAAGCATCATGAACAATTTCAAAACATAGGGAAGATATTCCACATGCCAAAGCTTAAATATGCTACTATCAAACAAGTCAAAGGCACTTCCTTTTATTTCCTAAATTTATAATCTACTCTAAAAAAACTACTACCCGGTTCAAACTACATCCCATGAAAAAGAACCGACGCATAAAAAAAATCACGGGGGATTATTACTACCAAAAGGAATATAAAAAGACATGTTTTTGGATTTTTTTGTTTTTTAATTTTGTAATTTGTTTTTTTGGTTAGACTTCATCCCTGAAGAAAGCTATCCAAAAGATCCATGGTCAGAAAAAGTCCAAAATCTTTTGAATTTTTTTCTCAATTTATGTTTTTTTCAATTTCCTTTTTTTTTTACAAAAATCACTACACTGAGAAAGAGTAATATAACTAAGCTAAGATAGCATAGAAAATCACCCGACAATCTCCTCACCCCACACTTAAAATAGTGCAACGTCCTCAATGCATCCAATAAATAACAAGAGGGTTAAAGAGACTCCCTGATATGCCAAAGGCCGAAGCATTAGCAGCTCACGAGATACTTAGACTTCTCCCAGGTATGGTCCTTTGTGCGGGCGCCCTACACTTAGTTCCAACCATCGCTTTTTCACATGCCTACTGGCCTTGATTCCATGCTTCTACTCCAACAAAACACAAAAATAACACTACAAATATAACACAATAAGAAAATAAACAAAAAGAAAAAGAAAAAATGAAGTTGGGTTGCCTCCCAACAAGTACTTTTAATGTTGCGGCACGACGCCGTCACTTTCGCCACTTTTTCTTCCACTTTGAGGATATGAATTGCACCCTCAACTTTGCATTAATTTTTCTATCACGTTCCTGGGTGGTGGTACAAACACAAAAGAACCAAGTAAACAATGTTGCATCTTACATGTCTTGGCCTTTAAGTAAGGGATGTTATTTTATCTCCTTAGCATTGCAAAGTTTAGAATATATGCACTTTGTTTCTCATCCACTAACTCCTCCATATGCTCTAATGGATTAATTCTCATATCACTACAAGACACAATGTTGAAAAGTTTTTAGAATGAAGTCCAATGCGCTCCAACTCTAGAATTACTTCACTTTTAACATCTTCACTTTTACACACTTCGTCAACCTTGGCATCATCAACAAAATTTTGGTCGAATAGTTGGAATTTCTCTTTTTGCTCCACAAGTTAACCAATATCTACAACAATTGGTTGTACGGCATCAGACACCTCAATCTTTTTATTCAATTGAGCATGCAGGTCATGGATATCTGAGCCAAATTGGTCTACATCTTGCATAAGCTCAATTATTCCTTCTATCAGTTGTTATGTCATATTTGAAAGACCATCACGTAGAGACTCATTAAATTTTATTAGCTGAGTTTGTCCCTATAGCCAAGATTGGCTCACTATATCTACTTCTTGTCACAATCCTAAACCCAGACCCGGTCGTGATGGTGCCTCTCGTGAAGACAAGGCTATCCAACTATTCCCAATCAACGTTAACCTGTTAAACAACAAGAAAAACAGTCTAAAACATGGTTTAATAATACTAAGCAACGGTAATATCAATGAAATGCGGAAGTACAACCCAACACAGCCCAAAACCGGGGTGTCACTAGTCATGAGCATCTATAAGTCATAATACAAGTCTGCTAACTCTATAAACTAGTACAAGTGTCTGAAAGGAGATAGAAATGATAAAGGAGGAGAAACACGGGTCTGCGGTAGCTTCCTCGTGAACTTCAAATGTCCACCAGAAGCTGGAAGGATCAGCACTCAGGAGAGGGAGTAGCTATGCCTGAATCTACACACAGGGTGCAGGGAGTAAAGTGAGTACTCCAACTCAGTGAGTAACAAATGTAAATAAATACTGAAAGCAAGAAATCACGTAAGGCACAAAGCATTCTATAATGAGCAGTAAAACCATTTAAAAATATTAAATCAGTGAAAGATAGGTAAAATTCTTTAAATCAAATGTAGTTTCATGAAAAGCCTTTTTCAATGATTAAGCAGGTAATTGACAGTCAACTATGAAAAGTAAACACGTAAAGGCTCGCCCCTCGACAGTATCAACAAATCTGCCCCTCGGGCAACATCTCAGAACAATACCATCCCCTTGGGCTCAATCTCAAATCACAATGGGTACCCACACTAACTGGGGGGTGCAGACTCCTGGAAGGGCCCCTTACGGCCCAAGCGCAATATCAAGCCACCTCGTGGCATCATCACTAGGCCCTCGGCCTCATATCAATCAAGTCACCTCGTAGCGTACATATCTTAAGCCCTCGACCTCATAATCAGTATCAAATATTTCCTCACAACATAGGCCCTCGGCCATGCTCAGTATAACATGGCTGAGTATGAAAACAGTGAAATATAACATGACTGAGTTCAAGTATAAAGTCGAAATAGTGAGGAAATACCAATAAAAATCTCCGAAGGGTTCAAATAATTATCACGAAGCCCAAATATGGCATTCAGCCCAAATAATGATGATAGCAATTAGATTTTAGTCAAATACGCGGTAAAATCATTAATCGGGACGGACCAAGTTACAATACCCAATAGTGCACGACCCCACGCTCATCATCAAGCATGCGCTTCACCTCAATATAGCACTACGATGTGCAAATCCGGGGTTTCAATCCCTCAGAACATCATTTACAATCATTACTTACCTCGAACCGGTCAAGTCTCTAACTCGCGATGCCTTTTCCCCTTGAATCGGCCTCCACACACATCGAATCTATCCAAAATCAGAACGAGGACGTCAAAATATGCTAAGGCAACGAAGCCCAAGCAAAAACAATCAATAATAGACACAAATCCAAAAATTACCAAAACCCGACCCCCAGGCCCACACCTCGGAATTCAAAAAAAATTACATCAATAGATTCCTTATTTCCCCACGAGTTTATACATATCGAAAGTTATGAAATCCGACCTCAAATGGTCCTTCAAATCTCAATCAAATGTCTAAATTTTAAAGCCCTAATTCTTCAATTTTTGGCTTAATTTCCATGATTTTCTAGGTGGAATTCACATAATAATCGAGTTTTAAGTCCAAGAATCTTACCTCCAAGCGATTCCCCTTGAATCCCTCTTCAATCCCCTTCAAAAAAATCCAAAAACGACCAACAATGGAAGAAATAAACCCAACCTTCGCTGACAAGACGACCCTTTAAAACTTCTGCTCAGGCCTAGGTTCCTTCTTCGCGAATGCAGTCAACGCCTCGCGTTCGCGAAGAACAAAAAATAACTTTGACCAAAATTCTCATACGCGAACACTACAAAACCGTCGCAAACGTGATGGTTCCTCAAACTTACCCTTCGCGAATGCACACCCTCTCTCACTAATGCGATTAACAAACTCGACCTCAGACCCAGCTGACCAAAAGACTCTACACGAACGCAACTCCCTTCTCGCGAACGCGATGCACGAGCATCCAGCCCTTCGTGAACGCGGAGCCTCCCTCGCGAACACGAAGGCTAAAATTCCACTGACTCTTTGCGAACGCGATGGTCCACTTGCAAACGCGAAGAGTAAAAACCTGCAACAACTGAACCTGCAATTTCTGCAACTCCAACTTCACGAAATGGTTCGATTGACCACCCGAAACTCACCCGAGGCCCCTAGGACCTCAACCAAAGGCACCAACAATTTTAAAACCTTATTCAAACTTGTACCAATCTTCAAAACACCTCAAACAACATCCAATCAACCAAAACACATCGGATTCAAGCTTATGTTTCTAAAATCTTCAAAATTACGCTTTCGATCAAAAACCCAACCAAACCACGTCTGAATGACCTGAAATTTTGCAAAAACATCCCAAATGACACAATGGAGCTACCGCAACTCTTGAAATTCCATTCCGACCCCTATATAAAAATCTCACCTACCAACCGGAAATCGCTAAAATATCAACTTCGCCAATTCAAACCTAAATCTACTCTGAACCTCCAAAACTCATTCCGATCACACTCCTAAGTCATAAATCACCTACCGAAGCTAACCGAACCATCAGAACTCACATACAAGCCCTCTAAGACATAAGTCAACATCCGATTGACTTTTCCAACTTAAACTTCTTTAAAAGAGACTAAGTGTCTCAAACCTTGCCAAAATCATTTCGGACTCGGACCCACCAACCCGATACCACATAACACGGATAACAAGGCATAAAGAAGCAGAAATGGGGGAAACGAAACGGTAACACATGAAATTACTGGTCGGGTCGTCACACTTCTTCAAAATTATCTTGTGTTGAGAACTCACTCTCTCTAGCCAATTATTCTACCTCGGTCTTCATTCTCGTGATTGTTGCACTAATTCTTTGTATAGCTTTTTGATTTTCATCTTGTTGCACAGATACTTGCCTCACCATGTCCATAATACATGCAACACATTTCACATCCACCGCTTTATTGCTCCTATCAGTCTCATAAACATTATTAGAAACATCATAGTAAGAGCTCAGAGAAGGATAATAAGAATTAGGAAAACCATCCCAATGGCCATCATGACCACCACACACATTACAAATATTCAACTTGTAAGATTGAGATGTACAACTTTGCCACAAATGCGGTCCTCAACAATATAGACAAGGATCACCAAAGTAAGAATAACCAACATTCAACCAATTCTCATTCCAAGATGCAATGTCAACAAAGATAATAAAATATTAAACTAAGCTAAAATTAAAAAAACTTGAATAGACAAAAAGTAAAAATCTAATCTAGTAGAATTGTTAATTTTTAGGTCTCCGGCAACGGCGTCAAAAAATCATTGCTCCCAATATGCACACGCGAGTATACGCGGCCGTACAAGTAATATAGGATTGTAAGTCCAGATATCATACCCATAGGGACTTTTGATTAATTATTTATTAAATTAAACTCAACAATTAATCTGTACAAGCGATTCCTAAGGTGTGATTATTTAACTAAAGCTAATCTATAGTAGTAAACTAAGAAACTAAGGGAAACAAATTGGCGAAATTACACAAGAATTCAATGGGTGTCGATATTCTAGAGCTATGGGTTAGCTAACAATCCGGTTGAATCTTCCACTTAAATTGTTTATTTAATTTATCTTTATTAATTGACAGGGTTAATATTACTCATAGTATTCTCCCGAAGTACTACTCGCTTATTCAAGCTAACCTAACACTTATATACCTATGAAATTATGATTAACAAGAACGCAATAATAATTCATCTATCATACCCAAGCAAGGCAATTAGGTATGTCCCTATCCTAACTGCAAATCTATTCCCGATACTTAGGTTCAAGTTCTCTCTCTACTCAATCTTATATGCAATCTAGAATTCCCTCTCCCAAGTTCAATCCTACATTCATGGATAGTATTCAATTGATGATCGAACAATCAAATAATTAAGCGCAAGATAGAATAAATAAACCAATATGATAAAATAGTAAGAACAATCTAAGCTTCAAAGTACAACATTCATGTATCACCCCACAACTTTAAAACTAATAAACTATGAGATTAAAAGAAGAGACGATGAAGAAAAATTTAGATTCCTTGCTCCCAAGTGTTCCGTGCATGTATTTTTCTCTCAAAGTAGTATCTTCCCCTCAAAAATAGGTTTAGACTTGCTTTTATACGAGTTGGGGGCATCTTGGCTCAAAATAACCTTGTCCCGGACAAAATAGGAGTCAAAACCTGTCACCCAGCGCCTTGGGTAGCGTGGGGCCCTAGCCCTGGAACTGGAAAAATTTTGCATATGAAAACTAGGCCACAGGCCCCACGCTACCTGTGGCGCTACACTATCCCAATTTATTTATTTTTCATTTTTTCTTCAACTCGTGCACTTTCGCCCACATTGCCTCGGGATGACTCCTACACATAAAATTTTCATGAACTAGCATAAATTATTAGATTACACATCCAAAATTTATGAAACATGAGAAAATGCGAGGTAATATGCAGATAAATATACATACTTTAAGCCGAATATCATTTCTTTCATTGATATTTATTTGGTGCTCATTTGTTGTCTTCTGTGATCAATTATTAATTGTATTTTTTGTAGTTAATTGTAGTAATAATCATCAAATCAGGTGTTAATTTTCCTGGATAGTAATCAACTGAACATTATTCGAATATTGTTTGAATCCAATCCATGTGGAGAAAATAATTAAGTTATACTATCTTTAACTAGCGAGCAATAAGTTTATATTGTGTTTTACACTTGTCGGGATGTTAGACAACCTGGTTAATCCGTGGGGCACCTTAGGAGTTGTGTTAACCAAGACTACCTTATCTAACTAGAGAAGAGTTAGTGTGAATGTAAAACTCCTCTAGTTTACATCTCTATGGTAGTAGTTGTGATATACTTAACTACTTAGAACCTTTTTGGCCAAGCTTCTAAGAGGCCCAAAGTATTTTTTTTCCTTCAAAAAAATACTTTTAAAAAAATTTAAGCTGTTTGGCCAATAAGGAGAAGTACTTTTGGCCAATAGCAGAAGCAGTTTTTCTGCTTTTGGGAAGAAGCAGAAAATTTTAGCTTCTTCCAAGAAGCAGAAGTAGAAGTGAAAAATTAACTTATTCAAGACAAAACTATCCTTACCATAAATTGATATTTTCCAAATTATCCCTTACTAATTTAAGTTTTTTCTTTTTATTTTTGTTTCTAGTTTTTACCATTCTTTTAAAATTAAAGATATCATATACATGAATCACAATGTAACTTTCTAAATTCTTTATTGACTTTTCTTGTTTTTGATAATTTTTTGTGTAATGTCTTGCAACTTTCCAAATTATCTTCTTTTTTCAGACTAAAGAAAATTATTTACATCATTCTTTAGATTATCAATTCTCTTCCCACAAATAATCATTTATAATTTCTTCTATTATATGCTATTAGTTCCCGAATCTTTAAAACAGTTATCAAATCTAATTGTGAAAATTACCAACAACAAGGTAATAAATTTACAATTGCATCGCATAATCTATTTATATATTATTAAAAGAATAAGAAAAAGCATCACACATTAAGCCAAGTGGCAGCCTGACAATAGGCCACTTGGAAATTTAGGGCAAAGTTAGTAAGGTTAGGTAATACTAATTAGTTTCTTTTTAAATTTAAATTTCAAAAAAATTAAATTATACACTATGTGTTGTTAATAATTAGTTACTCTTTTTGAATTTGAATTTAAACATACTTAACTATTTTTTTACAAAAAAAATTGTTCTTATATATTTAAAATTATGTCTATTTTACGCTCAATACCATCTTTCAAGTTTGACACATAAAATCATCTAGTTACAATTACCGTGGCTATACATAATTTCATTCGACGACATTCTTCTACCGATAAGGAATTCAATTAATATGCTAATGAAGACATTACTTGTCACGACCTGAATTTCCCACCGTCGGGACCGTGATGGCACCTAACATTGTACTCGCTAGGAAAGCCAACGTTTTAGAATATCTTACCTTTTTCCTTTATCTTTCATATATTTAAGACTTAACAAAATCAACCAGCGGAAATAAATGCAGAAGAAAACAGTTTAAAAGCTTAACTTTATGCAATAACGAAAACCGAAATGAAATCCACCCAGAACTGGTATCACAACTCACGAACTGTCTATGAATACTACAAATAATGGTCTGAACTAAATGTTACATCTGTCTTGAAAGTAGATAAAACAGAAAATGAAATAGGATAGAAGGGAACGCCACGGCCTGCGGACGCCTGCAGGACTACCCTGGGTCTCCGGGAAGCAGTAATAGTAACGAACCTCGCGATCAGCCACTAGCTCCAAAATCTGCACGAAAAGTGCAGAGTGTAGTATCAGTACTGTCACGACCCCAAATACCCCGATCATGATGGCGCCTATCACAGTACTAGGCAAGCCAACCCAACACTTACCCCATCGAATTCTTTTTGCAAATTCATTTTTCTAAAACAGATTAAGTCTCAAATCTCTCATATGTAATATATAACTCAACAGAAATATGTGGAAAACAGTATGAAAATATACTAACACAGCCCGAATCTGGTGTCACTAGTCATGAGCCTCTGAGTACAACTAAAACACTATCTGAATAATACAAAATAGTCTGAGATAACAAAAATGCTAAGATAGGAAGGAGGAAGGAAGGGCTGCGAATACCATGCAGCTACCTTGTGATCTCCAGAGACGACTCTGAGAGTGTTGAAAGCTCTCACTCTGATGCTCGGGCACCTGGATCTGCACATAAGGTGCAGGGAATAACATGAGTATGCTAACTCACTAAGTCAATAAAGTTTGAGTGCAGTGACGAGCATTTAAAATCATGTAAGAAAATCTCAACAGAAATATCAAGTCAAAATCTACAAGTCAATAGCCAGTATCTAGTAAAACTCCAGTTTCAATTCCAAAATCATTTGAAACATTTATTCAACATTTTTCAACAGAGGCTCAGTATAAAAGAAGAGTGAAAACAGAGAAAATATCATAAGAAAGCCCCTCGGGCAAGGTATCACTCATAAGTATAGCCTATCGGGCAGCCTCTCAGTCACTCGTGACTCAGCTCTTGACAATCAATACTCACACTCAGCACTCAGGCTCAATACATATCTCATAATAATAATAATAATAATAATAATAATAATAATAATAATAATAATAATAAAAACAGTTGCGGCATGTAGCTCGATCCGTAATTTATAGACTACGCTCACTCGAGGGTGTACAGACTCCAGAGGGACTCCTTCAGCCTAAGTGTCATATTGCTGCAATTCGCAGCCCGATCCAATATATATTGCTGCGACGTGCAGCCCGATCCATATGTATAGTGTTGCGGCATGCAGCCCAATACATATATATAATATTGTTGTGGCGTGCAACCCGATCCATAACATATGTACATAATCCTCACCCTTAGGTCATCAACCTCTCTCAGTCATTAATCTCACGACCACTCAGGCATATCAGTGAAAATCAAGGAACTCAGCCCAAACAATTTTCA
The DNA here is from genome assembly GCF_000393655.2 of Nicotiana sylvestris. Taxonomy (NCBI): domain Eukaryota; kingdom Viridiplantae; phylum Streptophyta; class Magnoliopsida; order Solanales; family Solanaceae; genus Nicotiana; species Nicotiana sylvestris. The sequence goes on from NC_091065.1 coordinate 51,533,679, forward strand.
TATATTAAGAAATAGAGTGATGAAACCAGTTTTAAACAATAAACAGGTAAAACATTTTTGAGGATATGCTTTCAAATCAAATGGAGTGAGGAAAGTAGTAAAAATACCCCTAAAGTTCTAAACAGGTCGGTACAAGGCACCAAACATAGCATTCAGCCCAAGTTAACAAACCAATTCTAAAACACATGGATATTGTATACAATATTTCAAAATATACAACTATAGAGTAGCCACGGGACGGATCAAGTCACAATCCCTATGGTTGTATACCCACACGCCCGTCACCTATCATGTGTGTCACCTTATTTATCAAAACAGTACAAAGTTCCGGGGTTTCATACCCTCGGGTCTAGATTTACAATGGTTACATACCTCAAACTAGATGAAATACTACTCCGTGACACCCTTGACTCTTGACTCGGCCTCAACGCACATCAAATCTATCCAAAATCATAACGTCAATATATGCTAAGGAAACGAAGCCCATACGAAAATAATCAAATTACATCAAGAATCCCAAAATTGGCCAAACCCGACCCCCGGTCCCACATCTTGAAATCCGATAAAAATCACATCAATAGAATCATTATCCTCCCATGAGTTCATACATACCAAAAACATCAAAATCCGACCACGAACGACCCCTCAAATCCTCAATCAAGGTCTCCAATTTCAAGCCCTAATCCCTCAATTTTCTTCCCTAATTTCCACTAAAACCATGATTAAACAATAGAAAAATGGTCATAAACACAAGTAATGAATCTTAAGTGGCTTACCCAACTAATAACCTTCGATTTCCCTTGAAACATCACTGCCCTAGCTCACTTCCCGTCTTCAAAAATGGAGAACTTAGCCAAAAATTCGCGAAGGAAACACTATATACTTTCTGACCTAGGGATTTCACACCTGCGGTCCTTTTCCCGCTCTTATGGTACCGCTTCTATGGTCTTCTATGGTTTTCACTTAAGTTCCTGGAACCGCACCTGCGCCTCAATTTCTGTACCTGAGGTCTCGCAGGTGCGCTCAACCTTCCGCACCTGTGACTTCTGGCCTTCCTGCCCATGGCTGCATCTGTGGCTACTCTTACGCTTCTGCGATCTCGCACATGCGGTCCCCAATCCGTAGGTGCGGTAATGACAAGGGCAGCAGCTGAAGCTGCACACTTTCAAAACCAAGCTTTTCAAAAAATCTTTCGAATCCATCCCGATGGCGTCTGGACCTCAACCAACAATACGAACAAGTCACATAACACTATTCAAACTTATACCAACCTTCGGAACACTCAAAACAACATCAAATCACCAAAACACCCTCGAATTCAAGCCTAAGGATTCCCAAACTTTCAAATTCCGCTTTCAATCAAAAGGTCTATCAAACCTTGTCTGAATGACCTAATATTTTTCACACACGTCCCAAATGACACAATGAACCTACTCCAATTTTCAGAATTCCACTCTGACCCCTATATTAAAATTTCCACTACCAGTCGGAAAATGCCAAAATTTCAATTTTGCCAATTCAAGCCCAAATCTACCACAGATCTCCAAAATACATTCCGTTCACGCTCCTAAGTACCAAATAACCTCATTAAGCTATCCAAATTGTAACAACCAAATTCTGAGATCGTTTATTCACAATTCAACTTCCGGTTGATTTCTCCAACTAAATGGCCAACTTATGAGACTAAGTGTCTCATTTCTTTACAAAACCACTCCAAACCCAAACCAACCAACCTGATACCACATAATACAACTGAACAAGACATAAAGAAGTAGAAATAGGGGAAACAGAGCAGTAACTCACGAAATGACCGGCCGGTTCGTTACATCCTCCCCCGCTTAAACAAGCATTCATCCTCGAACGGGTCAAGAAACATACCTGAAGCATCAAATAGGTAAGGATATCTGCTCCGCATCTCCTGCTCGGTCTTCCAGGTAGCCTCCTCCATAGGCCGACCTCTCCACTGCACTTTCACTGAAGCTATATCCTTTGATCTCAACTTTCAAACCTGACGCTCCAAAATAGCCACCGGCTCCACATCATAAGTCAAATCATCATCTAACTAAACTATGTTGAAGTCCAAAACATGATACAGATCGCCAATATACTTCCGGAGCATAGAAACATGAAATACATGATGCACACTCGACAAGCTGGGTGGCAAAGAAAGCTCATAAGTCACCTCCCCAATCCTCCGAAGAGATAGAGATAGCAGTATGTCATACTAGCTTGTAGGACTCTTACTCAACATGTACATAATAACTTGCACGAGACCATAATGAAGTAGTGAAGAAATACTTGAAGCCCCAATCAGTGTGCTTTTTATTTTCCTCACTGAATGATATAATTAAGCATTTCTTTTTATTGTTGGAAATTAAACCAAGATTAATTAGTATTCCTAAGTTGTCTAGAATTTGGTTTTTACTAGTTTATTTAACTTATGATTAATTAGGATTCACAACCTAAATCATGTAGGAAGAGGTTTTCTAGATTCTAGTCAAATTTTGTTTTGTAGCATTATAAATAGGGGTGCTATTATACATTTTCTATTGTGGAGAGGTAGCTATGATGTAGAGTGATTTAAGAGTTTAAGAGTTGTAAAAAAGCCTCCTACAAAGTTTTCTCCCTGGTTTAATAAATTTCTTCTATATAGTCTTTGTTGAATTTTTGCTTGTGCCTAAATTGTTCTTGGGGTATTTCAATCCTTCAAATTGGTATCAGAGCCTATATGATATTCTGTCAAAGCCGATAGGAGACCCAACAAAAATATGGATACTCTATTACCTAATTGTCCCGTTTTTGTATTTGATGGGAAAAGTAATTTTGAAACTTGGTATCAACAGATGAAGAATTTTTTTAAGGATATTAAAGTATGGTCCACCATTTATGAAGGATTTGAGGAACTCCCAGAAGGTACAATGTTGACAGGTGATGCAGTTACGCAATTGGAGAAGAAGAGACATTTAGATTATAAGGCACGCTACTATCTCGCCATTAAGGTCGAATTGCATGTATCTAAAAAGTATTTGCATGCAAAGCCATCAAAGGAAGCGTGGACAATCTTGGTGAAGTCATATCGAAAAGCTGTTGGTATAAAGAAGGAGAAACTACAAGATTTTAGGAGTCAATTTGAGTTGGCTCGTGAGAGACCAACAGAGTCTATCAAAGAATTTTTTACAAGAATTGAAGAAATAGTCAATAGTCTAAGGACTAATGGAGAAGTATTGGAAGAACTTAAAATTGTTGAAAAAATACTGCCTTCTCTAAGTTTAAAGTTTCGCAATAAGATAGTTATTATTGAGGCTATCAAAGATCTTAGCACTCTCGGACTTGATGATCTAGAGTAACGACCCGACTGGTCATTTTGGAAATCTGCACTTTGCTCGATATCTTGAGGGCTTGAGTATCTCCGCATGATGTATTATGACTTGCGTAAATCATCGGTGTTAGTTTTCAAGTTATCCAAGATCGATTTGGAAGAATGAACTTCAAGATTTGAGTTCTAAGTCAAAAGAGTTGACCGAGTTTGACTTTTTGGAATTTGACCTTTGAATGGAGTTTCATCAGTTTTGTTAGCTCTGTTGGGTGAGTTTGGTCTTAGGAGTGCATCCGGATTGTAATTTGAAGGTTTGTAGTTAAATTAGTCTTGAAATGGCGAAAGTTGAATTTTTGAAAAGTTTGACCGGGAGTGGACTTTTTGATATCGGGGTCGGATTCCAATTCTGGAAGTTGAAATAGGTCTGCAATGTCAAATGTGACTTGTGTGCAAAAGTTGAGCTCAATCGGACGTGATTTGATAGGTTTCAGTATCGGTTGAGGAAGTTTGAGGTTTCGAGTCCATTAAGCTGGAATTGGTGTGCGATTCATGTTTTTGTATTGTTTGATGTGATTCGTGACCTCGATTGAGTTGGTATGGTATTTAGGACTTGATGGCTGTAATGACCCGACCGGTCGTTTTGAGCTCTGGCGCATCATTCAGCAGTTTGAGGCCATGAGCGACTTCATCTCAGGTATATTGACTTGTGTGTATGGACAGAATTAAAATTCAGGAAGTTTGGAGTCAAATCTAAATGGAAATTCTCATTTTGAAAGCTTAAAATTGAAGAAATGAACTAGGATTAGAATTTTGAGTAAACGACCTCGGAATTGGGATCTGAAAGTTCCAGCATGTCCGTGTGATGATTTCGGACTTGGGCGTATGTCCGGATTTGGTTTTGGGTAACCCGTGAGCATTTCGGCGTATATTGTGAAAGTTAGTACTTTAGAAGAATTTCATAAATTTGGGTTGGATGGCATTTCAGTGTTATAGATGTCTGTTTGGGATTTCGAGTCTGGGAATAGATCCGTATGGTGATTCTGGAGTTGGGAGCGCGATCGGAAGTGAATTCGGATGTCCGGAGGTCATTTTGAAGTCATTTGGCTAAATATAGAAATTTGAAGGTTTTTAAGAAAATTCGACCAGAAGTGGAAATTTTGATATCGGGGTCGTAATGCGGTTCCGAAAGATGGGACAAGTCTGTAATATCGAATGTGACTTGTGTGCAAAATTTGAAGTCATTCCGGAATGATTTTGGTAAGGTTTGAGACACTTAGTCTTTTTTTAAGGAGGTTTAAGTTGGAAAAGTCAACCGAACGTTGACTTATGTGTTAGAGGGCTCGGATTTGAATTCCGATGATTCGGTTAGCTTCGGGAGATGATTTGTGACTTAGAAGTGTGATCAGAAGTAATTTTGGAGGTCCGGTGTAGAATTAGGCTTGAATTGGCGAAGTTAGTATTTTGGTGAATTCCGGTTGATAGGTGAGATTTTGATCCGGGAGTCGGAATGGAATTCCGAGAATTGTTGTAGCTTTGTTATGTCTTTTGTGATGTGTGTGCACAATTTCAGGTCATTCGGACATCGTTTGGTCGGGTTTTTGATCAAAAGTGTATTTTCGGAAGTTTTTGGAAACTTGGGCTTGAATTCGATGAGTTTTGGGTAATTTGATGTTGTTTGAGGTGTTTTGATGATTTGAGCAGGTTTTAATGATGTTATGAATTATGTTGGCATTTTTGGTAGGGGTCCCATGAGGCTCGGATAAGTTTTGGAAGAGTTTTTGGAAGATTTTTGTCGTTTTGAGCATAAGCATATAATGATCCAAGGGTCCGTTTTTAGTTCTAGAGATCCAAATTTGATTTCGAGACTTCCAGAATTTAAATCATGAATTATAGGACTGATCTGGAAATTTTGGTTTAATTTCATCAAGTCGCGATTGGGTTTTTGACGTGAAATGTGAGTTAATTGTTTAACGAGCGAAATGGGTATTGAAATGAATAAACGAGCTCCGAATTGAGTTTCGATTGAAGTTTTGTGTTCGTATTATTATTTTTGACTCATAGGAACAAGAATCGTCTAATTCTGAGTTCGTATGATGGAGTTAGAGCCTTTTTAGTGAAAATAAAAGCTGGTGCAATTTCTGCTGCTAAGTTGTCTTTGGACAGCAATGTGCAGTCGTGGAGCGTACTTCGGAGACCTATATCTTTTGATCTACAAGGAATTTTGAGATGATTCAAAAACAAAGGTTATATCCCTTCGTATCTAGTTTCCATAAAGCTATAGAAATCGTAAGTTGGACATTTGTAGAGAAAGTTATGATTGATTGAAGATGACTGGTGGAGCAGTTTCTCCAGAAATTTTCTGATTTCATGGAGCAGATTTAGAAGCTCATATCTCGGGATATATAAAGAGTTATATGGTGTACAACCTATCAAATTAAATATCTTTGAGTCTAGTTTCTAAATCTTCCAACCGTTTGTCATTTGGATATTTATACAAGACGTTATGGGTGTTTAAACAGAAGGTGTCCGACAAGGAACAATTTTAATAGGATGTACAACTTGTATAGCACAAGTGCAAGGTACAACTCGACGAAGCACGGGCAGATTCTTTTAAACACGGATTTGGCTTATTTCTTTCATTTCTTTCATTTGGCTTGGATTATTTTGGAGAGAATTTCAAGGGGGATTTCATCAAGCATCAAAGGTGAGTTGTTTCTACTTATTTTCAAGTTAAATACATGGATTAGAGCTGTAAACTCAAGTAATTTATGGACAAAAATGGTGGTTTAGGGCTTGAAACTTAAGAAAATTAAATGGTGATTTGAGGGGTCAAATGAACTCCGATTTTTGTGAATTTGGTATGTATAGACTCATGGCGATATAAGGGTCGTATTGATGTAAAAATTTCTGAATTTCGAGACGTGGGCCCGGGGCACGGGTTTTGCTAATTTCGGGATTTTCGACATTTTTCGAGTCTTTTTGATTGGGTTATATTCCCTTAGCCTATTGTAACGTATTCGTTGTGGTTCTGACTAGATTCGACGCGCGAAGAGGTCCATTCAAGAGGAAAGGGCATTGCGGACTAGTCTACGGCCGGTTAGAGGTGAGTAATAGATGTAAATGCTATTCTGAGGGTTTGAAACCCCGGACTTTCACATCGTAACGCTATATTGAGGCGTGACACGCACTCCATGGCGAGTGCGAGGTCGGATACTACTGGGGATTGTGACTTGGTCCACCCCGTGTGATGTTTATACTATACTGGTGATTGATACACATACTTCATTGATATTACTGGGCTTGATGCCATGTTTGGGGCCTTGTGCCGATTTGTAAAATCCTTCGAGGATTGATATTACTGCTTAGCATGATTTGCATATCATTTAATTTCAGTCCAAGGTTTTAAATGCTGTTTTGCAAACTCAGCCATAATTCTAAGTGTTGAAAACTTAAATGATATTTTTAAATGTATTCCGGGCTGGGAACTTCTGTTTTGTAAATGCCCAAGGGGCTTATTATATTATTTTCTGGACTGATTATAAAGTGACTTGAAACAATGGTAACAACAACATTGTGTGATATACTTGACACAGTGGTAATAATGACATTGTGTGATATACTTGACACAGTGGTAACAATGACACTGTGTGATATACTTGAAATAGTGGTAACAATGACACTGGATGATATACTTGAACAGTGGTAACAATGGCACTGTATGATATAAATTGGTCAGGTAACAATGGCTGACCGGTCAGGTAACAATGACTGACCAAGATATTGCACTTGGGCTGTAGGAGCCCCTCCGGAGTCTGTACACACCCCCAGTAAGCGTCGTCGACGATAAATAAATATGGATGGCTCGGGCTGCACGCCGTAGTGGGTACTGGAATGTACCATCATATGCATTGCATTGCATTCATGTATTTGTATTTATACTGGTGTTTAGCTGCTCAGTTCCATATGTTGTTGTATATTTGGATTTTAGCTTACTTTGTGTATTTACTGAATTTTCTTATCTTCGGACTATAGTTACTTTTATTACTCACTGGGTCGGAGTACTCACTTTACTCCCTGCACCTTGTGTTCATATCCAGGGCAGTCTCAGGCTCAGTAGATCCAGTTGATCAGCAGATCCAGCCTCTGGGAGTATCGAGGTAGCTGTATGGCGTTCGCAGCCATTGATCTTCTCCCTCCTATCCTATCTCTTTATTTCCGCATTATCAGACTTTGGATATACTATGTATTAGGATGATATTCTGTATTCTAGAGGCTCAGATTCGTGACATCGGGTCCTAGTGAGATTATATTGTGTATTTTGTTAAAATCTTCAGTACTTTAATCTTGCTTAATTGATATTTTTTCCGCTATTTTTGATAAATTGGGTTAAGTGTTGAATAATGGTCGGGCTTGCCTAGTAGTGTGCTGGGCGCCATCACGACCGGGATTTGGGTCGTGACAAAGTTGGTATCAGAGCCTAGGTTACTTGGTCTCACGAGTCATGAGCCGGTTTAGTAGAGTCTCGCGGATTGGTACGGAGACGTCTGTACTTATCCTCGGGAGGCTGCAGAACCTTTAGGAAAACTTCACATTCTTGAATTCTTATCGTGCGTCCTCGATTCAGCTTGAAAAGAAACTTTTGAAAATCCTTCCACGTGATCGTATGCACCAACGGGCGCTCAGTAACAGAAGTGTCTCGATGGCTTTTGATTCCCCGATCGAGGGGCGAGGTGTAATCTCTGTGAGTTTGAAGTTAGACCAGTCAGGAGGACTTGAGGCCAAATCTTTGCCAATGGCTTGAGCACCGAGGTGCTGATTTTGTGAGCAAGTGTTTTGAACTCATATGTTCATTATTGTCCTTGTTAGCCGGAATGGCGGTTGGATATCCACGTGATGAGTATGTTAGTGTTGCGAGGTGTATTTGTACGACTTGGTAGTGGCGAAGAAGCCTACTGGATAGTAGATGAACTGTTAAGTGATTCGTTTCTTATTGTGATTTGTTGAGTAGCCCGAGTTATGGGCGCGTGAAGAATATTTTTTGTGTCTCCTAGTTAGATAAGTCTGGGAGCTGAGATCGCTTCCGTAAATGTATTATGACGAAATCGTTGAGTCAAGGAGACCACCTTGAAGGTCGAAAATATTAAAGGAAGAATATGTTCCTACTTGGTTGAATAGCCCAATAATGGAGGGTTGAAGGGTATTTTCTATGTGTTATGATTCAAATAGGTGCAACGCATGTCCATGTATCAATTTAGATTTATGTAATTGATATGCATTGTGATGCTTTGTCAAGTTGTGGATGTGTTGTTAGGATGGTTTTGGTGATTCTCTGGCAGGTGGATAGGACCAATTACAAAGGAGGCTCTGCCAAAATTTTTGAAAAATTTAGGACTTAGTAAGTGGGCTTAACTGTTGTGTGAGTAAATGCAAGAATTGCAGAAGAGTTAAAATTCCAGATGATTCGTGTTTCCACGAGCTTATGATGGAGTGAGTTTAATCTCACCATGATATTACGACAGCAATAGAGTATATGTGTTGTGATCTATGGCTTCGAGCCAAGTTGGGGAGCTTGCTGTTGATTAGCTGATTGCACGGTTTATTACCTGCGTGAATTCTGGTTATTGGCGTATTGGTGGGTTATTGCAGCTACGGAAAAGGACCATGAGTGGTAATTTGAGTAAATGAATTGTTGGATGCATGCTATGGTTAGCCTTATTGGCTCATGTTCAGACTTGAGGGAAGATTCATGATTTATGCCTCGTATAGGTGCAGGCTTCGAGGGAAGTGATCCCTCTGGGTGCTTTATCGAGAGGGTATTCATATGTTGTAAAATTCAGTAGAGTTGATTGCATTCGGGGCCAAGTCAGAGCTGGGTGGCTTCAATAGCGGTCCTAGTTAATTCAAGAGGTAAAGTGTGGTGCCTAATGATTTTGAGTCTATAAGTACGGTTAAGAGTCAAGCTTTTGAAGCAGCTTATGAAGAAAGGCACAGAATGTTCTATGATGTTTTGACTTGCGGTGTAGCATTTGAGAGACATGAAATGGTCATGGTATTTGAGACAGCATGGTCTCGTGATTTAAGGTCACTCGGGGTGAGTTTGGTTGAAATAAGTTAGGTGTTAAAGGGAGATATTATTATTTCTAAGGCAATCAAGGATAAATTGGAAGGAAGTAGATTGATTAGCCATAGTTGAGTTGGTATACTGGTGTCAGTGATCGGTTCGTCCAGCGTGATCGAAGTTATGCATGTGAGGCTTGTCGGCCGCAGTGATTGATGTTATTCTGAAGCATGCTTTTGTTAGGGCCTATTATGAGTAGGCGGATCCCAGAAAGTGTTATGGTGGCTTGGACAACTACTTAGAGATTGGCATATTCGACGATTATGAGGATTCGCCTGTATGCTGCTATAGTTCTCCTGAAGTGAGTTAAATGGAAAGTCTTATGTGATGAAGTATTAGCCTATCGGCGGTTCCAGAGTTGTGATGGAAATCGCGTCTATCGTATATTGGCACGTGAGGTGCAGTGAGTGGTATGGAATTTGAAGTAAGGACCAAGGTTGCAGTTTGGTCAATGACTGTGATGTCACGATCTCGGATGAGCAGTATATGAGTTTCAGTGTTTTGAGTAAGATGGGTATTGACGTCAGTATCACCTGAGGTCGGTGTTCTGTGAGAAAGGCTTTGCATCCTGGTTAGGGATTCTTGATCGCTTTTCAGCGTTAGTGCAGCCGGTGGTTTGGATGTGCAGACCCGTTAATTATTTCGGAAGATGGTGGGAGCTTGTCCCACAGGAATATTGTATAAGTGTGACATGTAGTCACTTGATTAATTAGAAATTTAAACCAAGTATGAGGATTTTGGTAATATCATCCATTTGAGAATTTATGCCTGGAGGGCACTCTGTTTATTGGGTTATGGACCTGTGAAAGATTATTGGCCTAGCTTGGCACGATCAGGATCGACTTGAGGTCGGTGGATAGATTTAAATGTGGAAGTGAGCCTTACGTCAGGCCAGTTGTGTTTATTTCAGCAATGCGCTCTTTATGGAAGGATAGTCGCGGTCTTATTTCGTGGTCAGTTAATTCATGTAAAGATATATTGCACCGTATGAGTTGTGAGACGGCTTGGTAAATTCCTTATGTGTTGAGGTTCCGCTCAGCGGTGATGTTATATGAGCAGGATGAGACTTAGATCATGTATCGCACCTCAGTTGTGCTTGAGTTTGTAGCCTATAGCGCTATATGTTTCCTTGGGAATGATATTATGCACCTTAGTGTGTTTATGACCGATGTTCGGTATTTTGATGTGATGAGCTATTCAGCTCGACGTATATCTCCTTATGTGAGTTCTATATGTGGATCGGGTGGCACACCGCCATGGGTATGTTGTTTGGATCGGGTTGCATGCCGCAACAGTGTGATGTTCAGTTTAGTGCCCATATTTGCTTTTGTGTGTTCTGTTTCCCTGTTTTCTGAGGAAGTCTATGTTAGTGTGCGAGTTGAGTAGTTCCTTCTACAGTTCGCCTTCCTTTTGTATCGCGTTCGAATTGATAGCATACTGGCACATTGTGGCGCCTTGTGGGATTTTTGATTATGTCTGAGGTGGCTTATTGCCTGAGCAGTTCGTACTGGGTGAGACGAGGTTACTAGATTTGGGGTCAGTGCAAACTGATTATATGAAGTATATTATAGAGCAAAGATCATTCTTTGGTTTGGGACAAGGTAATGGAACTTGTCAGGAGTGTAGATCCAATGAATTGTTGATTCAGCAGTTGGTTGTGAATTTCGGCACATCTCTTCAGTCGTATCGGTGTTGAAAAAAATATAAAAAAAAACTAGAGCAAGACCTGTGTAGATCATGAGATGCAATGGGAGCATCAGATTCGTGGAATTTCGACCATTATGTTTAAAGAATGTTATTGTGGTTCTATGAGTAAGTGATGCAAAGTGTGAATTCAGCAAAGTTATGCAGTCATGTTTGGGTACAGCGTGTGGAGATTGATATGGTGGTCGTATGATGGAAACAGGCTTGGCAGGGAAATTCAGGATGTTGGAATTGGGCCTAATGGCTTATTTGCTTGAATAAATAAGTATATCTACAGAATTATCGAGCTAATGTGCTCAACGGAGTAGTGGTAGCATGGGAAGGTGCATGATGTGTTAAACAAGTGATTTTGGACTACTTCAGTGTAGTTCTCAGCACGTTCGAGGACGAACGTATGTTTAAGTGGGGGAGATTGTAACGACCCGACCGGTCGTTTTGAGCTCCGGCGCGTCATTCAGCAGTTTGAGGCCATGAGCGGCTTCATCTCAGGTATATTGACTTGTGTGTATGGTCAGAATTAAAATTCAGGAAGTTTGGAGTCAAATCTAAATGGAAATTCTCATTTTGAAAGCTTAAAATTGAAGAAATGAACTAGGATTAGAATTTTGAGTAAACGACCTCAGAATTGGGATCTGAAAGTTCCAGCATGTTCGTATGATGATTTCGGACTTGGGCGTATGTCCGGATTTGGTTTTGGGTAACCCGTGAGCATTTCGGCGTATATTGTGAAAGTTAGTACTTTAGAAGAATTTCATAAATTTGGGTTGGAAGGCATTTCAGTGTTATAGATGTCCGTTTGGGATTCCGAGTCTGGGAATAGATCCGTATGGTGATTCTGGAGTTGGGAGCGCGATCGGAAGTGAATTCGGATGTCCGGAGGTCATTTTGAAGTCATTTGGCTAAATATAGAAATTTGAAGGTTTTTGAGAAAATTCGACCGGAAGTGAAAATTTTGATATCGGGGTCGTAATGCGGTTCCGAAAGATGGGGCAAGTCCGTAATGTCGAATGTGACTTGTGTGAAAAATTTGAAGTCATTCCGAAATGATTTTGGTAAGGTTTGAGACACTTAGTCTCTTTTAAGAAGGTTTAAGTTGGAAAAGTCAACCGAACGTTGACTTATATGTTAGAGGGATCGAATTTGAATTCCGATGATTCGGTTAGCTTCGGGGGATGATTTGTGACTTAGGAGTGTGATCAGAAGTAATTTTGGAGGTCTGGTGTAGAATTAGGCTTGAATTGGCGAAGTTAGTATTTTGGTGAATTCCGGTTGATAGGTGAGATTTTGATCCGGGAGTCTGAATGGAATTCCGAGAATTGTTGTAGCTTTGTTATATCATTTGTGATGTGTGTGCAAAATTTCAGGTCATTCGGACATCGTTTGGTTAGGTTTTTGATTAAAAGTGTATTTTCGGAAGTTTTTGGAAACTTAGGCTTGAATTAGATGAGTTTTGGGTAATTTGATATTGTTTGAGGTGTTTTGATGATTTGAGCAGGTTTTAATGATGTTATGAATTATGTTGGCATTTTTGGTCGGGGTCCCATGAGACTCGGATAAGTTTTGGAAGATTTTTGTCGTTTTGAGCATAAGCATGTAATGATCCAAGGGTTTATTTTTAGTTCTAGAGATCCAAATTTGATTTCGAAACTTTTAGAATTTAAATTATGAATTATAGGACTGATCTGGAAATTTTAGTTTAATTTCATCAAGTCGCGATTGTGTTTTTGACGTGAAATGTGAGTTAATTGTTTAACGAGCGAAATGGGTATTGAACTGGGCAAACGAGCTCCGAATTGAGTTTCGATTTAAGGGTTGTGTTAGTATTATTATTTGTGGCTCATAGGAATAAGAATCGTCTAATTCCGAGTTCGTATGATGGAGTTAGAGCCTTTTTAGTGAAAATAAAAGCTGCTGCAATTTCTGTTGCTAAGCTGTCTTTGGACAGCAATGTGCAGTCGTGGAGCGTACTTCGGAGACCTATATCTTTTGATCTACAAGGAATTTTGAGATGATTCAAAAACAAAAGATGTATCCCTTCGTATATAGTTTCCATAAAGCGAATGAAATCGTAATTTGGACATTTGTAGAGAAAGTTATGATTGATTGAAGATGACTGGTGGAGCAGTTTCTCCAGAAATTTTCTGATTTCATGGAGCCAATTTAGAAGCTCATATCTCGAGATATATAAAGTGTTATATGGTGTACAACCTATAGAATTAAAGATCTTTGAGTCTAGTTTCTAAATCTTCAAACCGTTTGTCATTTGGATATTTATACAAGACGTTATGGGTGTTTAAACAGAAGGTGTCCGACAAGGAACAATTTTAATAGGATGTACAACTTGTATAGCACAAGTGCAAGGTACAACTCGACGAAGCACGGGCAGATTCTTTTAAACACGGATTTGGCTTGGATTATTTTGGAGAGAATTTCAAGGGGGATTTCATCAAGCATCAAAGGTGAGTTGTTTCTACTTATTTCCAAGTTAAATACATGGATTAGAGCTGAAAACTCAAGTAATTTATGGACAAAAATGGTGGTTTAGGGCTTGAAACTTAAGAGAAATAAATGGTGATTTGAGGGGTCAAATGAACTCCGATTTTTGTGAATTTGGTATGTAAAGACTCGTGGAGAGATAAGGGTCGTATTGATGTAAAAATTTCTGAATTTTGAGACGTGGGCCCAGGGCTCGGGTTTTGCTAATTTCGGGATTTTCGACATTTTTCGAGTCTTTTCGATTGGGTTATATTCCCTTAGACTATTGTAACGTATTCGTTGTGGTTTTGAATAGATTCGACGCGCGAAGAGGTCGATTCAAGAGGAAAGGGCATTGCGGACTAGTCTACAGCCGGTTAGAGGTGAGTAATAGATGTAAATGCTATTTTGAGGGTTTGAAACCCCGGACTTTCACATCGTAACGCTATATTGAGGCGTTACACGCACTCCATGGCGAGTGCGAGGTCGGATACTACTAGGGATTGTGACTTGGTCCACCCCGCGTGATGTTTATACTATACTGGTGATTGATACACATACTTCATTGATATTACTTGGCTTGATGCCATGTTTGAGGCCTTGTGCCGATTTGTAAAATCCTTCGAGGATTGATATTACTGCTTAGCATGATTTGCATATCATCTAATTTCAGTCCAAGGTTTTAAATGTTGTTTTGCAAACTCAGTCATAATTCTAAGTGTTGAAAACTTAAATGATATTTTTAAATGTATTCCGGGCTGGGAACTTCTGTTTTGTAAATGCCCAAGGGGCTTATTATATTATTTTCTGAACTGATTATAAATTGACTTGAAACAGTGGTAATAATGACACTGTGTGATATACTTGACACAGTGGTAACAATGACACTGTGTGATATACTTAAATAGTGGTAACAATGACACTGGATGATATACTTGAACAGTAGTAACAATGGCACTGTATGATATAAATTGGTCAGGTAACAATGGTTGACCGGTCAGGTAACAATGACTGACCAAGATATTGCGCTTGGGCTGTAGGAGTCCCTCCGGAGTCTGTACACACCCCCAGTGAGCACCGTCGATGATAAATAAATATGGATGGCTCGGGCTGCATGCCGCAGTGGGTACTGGAATGTACCATCATATGCATTGCATTGCATTCATGTATTTGTATTTATACTGGTGTTTAGCTGCTTAGTTCCATATGTTGCTGTATATTTGGATTTTAGCTTACTTTGTGTATTTACTGGATTTTCTTATCTTCGGACTGTAGTTACTTTTATTACTCACTGGGTCGGAGTACTCACTTTACTCCCTGCACCTTGTGTGCAGATCCAGGGCAGTCTCAGGCTCAGTAGATCCAGTTGATCAGCAGATCCAGCCTCTAGGAGTATCGAGGTAGCTGCACGGCGTTCGCAGCCATTGATCTTCTCCCTCCTATCCTATCTCTTTATTTCCGCATTATCAGACTTTGGATATACCATGTATTAGGATGATATTCTGTATTCTAGAGGCTCAGATTCGTGACACCGGGTCCTAGTGAGATTATATTGTGTATTTTGTTAAAATCTTCAGTACTTTAATCTTGCTTAATTGATATTTTTTTCCGCTATTTTTGATAAATTGGGTTAAGTGTTGAATAATGGTCGGGCTTGCCTAGTAGTGTGTTGGGCGCCATCACGACCGGGATTTGGGTCGTGACAATGGCACATTTGGTTGAGGTTCCGGAGGCCTAGGGTGTGTTTCGGGTGAGTTTTGAGCAAGTCTGGGCATTACCAGAACTCAGACACGGTTCTGGTACTTAATTATCGCGAGAGGCGCCAAAATTTTGCTGAGGGCGGAGGTGGGGACGTAGAACGTGTAAATTTGGTTGTGGAGGCGCTCTAGGGGAGATCTGCAGATCCGCTGGTCCGACTTCGGAAGCCTATATCTTTTGATCTACAAAGAATTTTGAGATGATTCAAAAATGAAAGTTGTAGCCCTTCGTGTCTAGGTGTAGCCTTTTGTGTAGAGGATGTTATGGTCAAAATACAAAGGCCTATCAGTGCAGCCACCATAATTGCGAATACCGCTACTTTTCCGTGACCGTGGGGGTTGGATTTTCGCGGTCAGCGTAGTGGAGATCAGGGAGTGCACTATATAAACGGGGTTTAGGGCATCATTTCACATTTTGGACCTAGGGAGCTCGGATTTTGTGGCAATATTTCGAGGGTTTTTCAAAAAATTCATCGGGGTAAGTGACTCTAACTCGGATTTGGTTAATATACACGAATATATCACTGATTTCATCATTTGATTAGTACTTTGAGGTGGAAATTTGGGAAAATTTTTAGTAACTTCATAAAATCAACTTTTGGTATCTGAAAGCCGATTCGAAGTAAGAATTGAGTGAAACTAGTATAGTTAGTCTCGTAATTGAATGGGTTGTCGGATTTTGTGAGTTTTGTCGAGTTTCGAGGCATGGTCCCGGGTGTGATTTTCGGCCGGATTTGGGATTTGATGTAGAATTCGATATTTGTCAATTGCAATTTCCTCCCTGGGTTTATTTGATATATTTGAGTTGCTTTTGGCTAGTTTTGAGCCGTTCGAAGGTCACTACGTGCGGGATGGTATTTTTGGAGCATCGCTTGGCTTGCTCGGTATCGTTATTAGCTTGTTCGAGGTAAGTGTTTTTTCTAATTTTGTTGAAGTAATTGTTCCTCCTATTTTTCATTGTTTGCTACATGCGGGGGTGATACATATATGAGGTGACGAGCGTATATGTATGTGCCAGGATTAATCATGCTCGGGGGTAGATTGTGCTATAATTGTGTCTTGTAGGAATACATAACTTCCTCGCTTCATGCTTCACTTGATTACCAATGTTAAGAACGTAGTATAAAATGTTAGTAATCAAGAATTAGCCCAATATAACTTGATCGAATTGGGTAGAATTCTGAGAATACATTGATGTGTCTAATTCGGTCATCTCTATGCGAAATTATTATTTCATTACTACGACCCATATTCATGAGATACTAGACTCTATGCTTGTGTTATGGATCATTGTAAGGATTGTGGAAGTATTTGAATAATACGGTTCCCGAGGGTTGTTAAATCATTGTTGATTTGAAAAGATATGATTGGGATTTGTTTGAAATATCTGTTAAAACACTCTCCTTGATGTTATCTGTGCTTCCTGCCTTATTTGTCATTGATACACATATGCTTAGTAAGGAAGAGTGTAAAGCACGAAGGGCGATGCAGTGCTATTGTTTATACATTATCATGTGAGGGAGAGTGTAAAGCACGAAGGGTGATGTCGTGCCATATTATTGAGAGTAAAAGCACGAAGGGTGATGTCATGCCATATCATTGATAGTAAAAACATGAAGGGTGATGTCGTGCCATATTATTGAGAGTAAAAGCACGAAGGGTGATGCTGTGACATATTATTGATGTAAAAGCACGAAGGGTGATGCCGTGCCATTTCATTTATATCGTTATTCTTGTATGTTATCATGAGGTCAAGGCACGATGGGTGTTTCCGTGCAGGCGAGGTGAGGGACATGCATTATGTTTGATATTAGTCTTCCGTGTATATGTTCTTGTCTTTACCTGGAACTGTTATTGTCATAATTATGGATATGAAGTGATTTATTGCCATTGTTCTGTCATGATCTCCATCTCAATTGTTGTTGTGTTGCTCATAACTTCTACTTGCTTAGCTTGCAAATACCATGCCTATTTCCTGCTTTATAATTATACTCATGTTGTATCTATTCTGTTGCACCTTAGTGTAAGACTTCCACCATGCTAGTCATTCATGCCCTTACTTGTCAACTTGTAAAGATCTTGAGTTTCCTTCTTGTGTGCTATATTTGTACTTACGCCTCCACTATGCTAGTTAATTGAAGTTGATACTCTTTGTTTTCCTATTGGTAGTTATTACTCACGTGTTTCCCCCTAGTCTTTTATTGTTGCCCACATGTATATCCTCGTCCATTGTTGTTACTTGCGTATTTCCTACTTTGTAATTCTTGTTATCGTGTTTCTATCATCTGGCTGGTTCTGCTATACGTACATTTGTGATGGATGAGTTGAACGCACTAAGGTGTTGCCGTGTGTTGGCCCACGTAAAGGTGAATTTTTGAAGACTGGCAAAGGAACTCAGACATGGACCAAGTCCATCTTGTGAAGCAAGTTATGATCAACTCAAACATGTGAGATGAACCTGTAAGAGACAAACCTAACTTATCAGAAGTGATATCTCCTGATGATGATCGAAAAGGTTGCATATTGGATAAGGAGAAAGACTCCTTACACAAAGAGAACACGGTTTAGGAAAAGGATAGAGTTAGAGTATGAGATCAACTAGAACTCTTCCACCATGGAACAGTAGCATCAGTATCCTAGTCAATCTCTAATTGCTAACTCCTTAAATATTAATATTGTTCTCTTTTATAGGTAATGCACATAAGAAGAAGTTAAACGTGAATTGAGAGCAAAATAGCAAGGCAATTTTGCAAGCAATTTATGTGTGATTTAAGCATGCAAACCTGAAGCTCTTGAACAAGATAGAAGAACCAGTTCCAAGTGTCTGTTTTTTATTCTAGTTCAATTGTAGTAGGTGATTTTACGTTGTACCTTTCAGCTTATTTAGAAGCAACTGTGTTAGGTACTTAGAGTTTTTAAGTTAGAGTTAACTTAAATTTGTCGCAACAGTTGAGGCGGTGTGCCGCAACGGGATTAGAGTTAATCCTAGGTTTACAAAAGAGTTTTTTGTAAATGCAGTTTTTGGCTCAGTGATTTTAGAGGAGAGTTTGGGAAAATCCTACTAGAAGATAGGTCGTGATTTTTTTTCACCTTTTGAGCCAGGTGTTTTCCACGTAAAATCTCTGCGTTCTTTATTTTCTGTATTTATTATTCTGCAATAGTAGTAGTTGGAACACATACAAGAACTAGTTCCTTCTATAATCAAATTAAGCAAAAATTGGGTACCACACAAATCACTCCCCCCCCCACCTTGTGTGGTATTGAAATATAAAACATCAATTGGTATCAAAGCAAGTTTTCCTTAAAGAGGCTAACATCTTAGGAAAAGATCAAGATGAGTGCACCACCTGAAAACTGGGAAGAACAATCCACTGCTAGGCCTTCACTCTTTAATGGTCAGTACTATTCCTGGTGAAAGAACAGGATGAGATACCACATCATAGGAGAAGACTATGAACTTTGGGACATTATTACTGATGTTCCCCTGGCTACCACAAAGAAGAATGGTGAAGGAGTGGACTTGCCAAAGATGAGAACTAACTGTACCGCTAAAGATTTGAAGAAATGGGAAAAGAATGCCAAGGTAAAGAAATGGATTGTGTGTGGACTAGGTCCAGACAAGTACAACAGAATTCAAAGTTGTACTATTGCTAAGGAGATCTAGGATACTATACAAGTGGCCCATGAAGGAACTCCTCAAGTAAAGAGATCAAGAGGAACACTGATGTATTCTCAATATGAGAATTTTACTATGAAAGAAGGTGAAACCATCCAAGAGATGTATACAAGGTTCACAACACAAACAAATGTAATTAAGTCTCTTTGAAGAATTATCCTTAAAGAAGACAAGGTTGAGAAAATCTTGACTAGGGTCTTGCTAGTAACTTGGGAAAGCAAAATCACTGTTATTCAGGAATCAAAGAACATGCTACTCTCAAGTTGGATGAGCTGATTGGAAATCTCACTGCCTATGAACTGAGAAGTCAAACCATGAAGATGGATGCACCCAAGAAGGAAAGAAGTCTGGCTCTCAGAATAGTTGAAGGTGCAGACTTAGAGGATGATGAAATGAATATGATCACAAGGGATTTCAAGAATTACCTAATGAGAGTAAAGGATTCTTCAAGAGGTGCAACCTTCAACAAACCAAGGGCCCCTGAAAAACAAACCAACGAGGGCTGCTACAAATGTGTTAAGACTGACCACATGATCAAGAATTGTTCTCAATGGGAAATTGAATGGAAGAAAGAAAGGGATGAACGAAGAAACAGGGAGAAGGAACAGGTTCAACCCAAGAAGAACAAAGGATAAACAAAGGTTATGGTTGCTCTTGGGGAGAAAGCTCGTATGAGGATTCAGAAGATGAAGTTGGAGATGAACAAGCACTTATGGCCATTGGAGAATCAGACGATGAACAAGGGTAAGTGTGATTCATCTCAAAGACAAGATTAAATTTTTGTCTAAAGAAAAGCTATCTGAATTACTGTTAGACTTCATTGATGAGTCTGAGGTCATAAACAATGAGAATGAACAGTTATCTAGGGAATGTGTTATCCTAAAATCTAAGTGCAAAAATCTGGAACTCAGGGCTAGTGAAAGTGATAGTAAAAATACTGAGTTGAAGAACCAGGTTCTTGAACTTGACACCACTATCTTAGAACTTAGATCTGAAAATTTAAAACTGAAATTAGGAACATGTAAAAAGAAAGCTCATCACACACACCTCACCTTAGAAGAAAATCTAGGAAAAATGAAGGATGAGTTGTACAAGAGAGATGAGCAGATAAGAGTCCTAAGAAGATCTAGGCAAGGTGAAGCATGAACTAGACAGAACTTGCAAATGGAATAGATCCTTTGATGCACTATCCTGGCTACAAGAAAATCACAGTAGCAATAAGAGAAGACTTGTCTATAGGACCCCAGCACCTAAGTGGGATCCCAAAAGCAAGTACATCATACTTTCTGATATCAAAATCTGCACACACTGTGGCTAGACTAGTCATTACAAAAGTGAATGTAATACAAAAGAAAAGGTAAGTCATAAGAATAAAATCTTTGTTCAAGAGAAAAATAGGCTACCTAGATGGGCTAAAAAGAATTTAATTCACCCATTTGCCTATAGAAAGGGACCCAAACTAGTTTGGGTTCCTAAGACTAACCCCTGATTTTGTTTTGCAGGTCCAAGTGAAGGGAAGTAGCAAAATTTGGTACATGGATAATGGCTGCTCAAAGCATATGACTGGAAGTAAGAACCAGTTCCTTTCACTTGAGGAACTAAAAGGAGGTAGTATCTCCTTTGGAAATGGTAAGAAAGGTGAGATCATTGGGGTTGGAAAGGTAGGTCAGGCAGACTCACAATCCATTAAGAATGTCTACTTGATAGATGGCTTGAATTATAGCCTAATCAGTGTATCACAACTGTGTGACAGAGGTAACCTGGTAGCATTCACCTCTACCAAATGTTTTGTGATTAATCTTACAACTGACAAGATTGTTTTGCGGGGAAAACGAGTTAACAATATTTACATTGTAGATTTGTCCACTCTTTCAGAAAACGAACTCACTTGCTTAAGTGTTTTGGACAATGATCCCCTCCTATGGCACAAAAGACTTGGTCATACAAGTCTAAATCAACTCAACAAATTAGTGTCCAAGGACCTGGACATAGGGTTACCTAACATCAAGTTCAAGGAAGACAAAGTTTGTGAGGCTTGTGCAAGGGGGAAGCACGTAAGATCCTCTTTTAAAAGCAAGAAAGTGGTAAGCACGACCAGGTCGATGGAACTGGTTCATATGGATCTCTGTGGTCCAATGAGAACATTGAGCAAAGGTGGTAAGAAATATGTGATGGTGCTTGTTGATGATTACTCTAGGTTTACTTGGGTAGTGTTTTTAACATCTATAGATGAAGCATTTGACATGTTTATTGCCTTTGTTAGAAAAACTCAAAAACAACTAGGTAATCAACTTGCATCAATTAGGTCTGATCATGGAACTGAATTTAAAAATGCTAAGTTTGATGAATTTTGTGATGAGCATGGTATAGATCATAATTTCTCTGCCCCTAGGACTCCTCAACAAAATGGAGTAGTTGAAAAAAAGAATAGGAATCTTGAATATATGGCTAGGACTATGCTTCTTTCTAGTAAACTCCCCCATAGCTTCTGGGCAGACGCTGTAGATACTGCATGTTACATCATTAATAGGTGCATGACTCGACCTCTTGTAGAGAAGACTCCCTATGAGTTACTTAAAGGGAGAAAACCAAATATGTCCCATCTTAGGACATTTGGATGCAAGTGCTTTATGCACAATAATGGAAAGGACTCCTTAGGTAAGTTTGATCCCAGAAGTGATGAGGGAGTATTCTTGGGATATTTTTCACATAGCAAAGCTTATAAAGTGTACAACAAAAGAACTTTGTGTGTAGAAGAAAGTGTACATGTAGTTTTGATGAAACTAACATTCTTTCTGAGAGATAGGAACATGAAGATGAAGCTATTGGGCTAGTAAAAGAATTGAGTGATGTCACAGCTCAAGCTGAAGCTGCACTAAAAGAAGGAACCGGCGATAGAACAGGTTTTTCCATCCAAGGCAACCTAATAGGGGGAACTGAAGAAAGAAGAAAGTGAATCTAATTTCCAAATGGAACCTGTCCATGAGCTTGTTCCTCAGCAACAGAACATGGGAGAAACTCCAAACAGAAATCAGTTGGTTGTGAAACCTTACAAGTATCAAAGTTCTTATCCCATTGAGAACATCCTTACTGACCCAACTTCTGGAGTTAAAACTAGATTTCAATTAAAGAATTTGTGTGCTTTTGATGCATTCTTATCTCTTATTGAACCTAAATATATTGCTAAAGCTTTGCAGGACGCAGACTGGGTGAATGCAATCTAAAATAAACTCCATCAATTTGAAAGAAGTCAAGTGTGGCATCTGGTCACAAGACCCAAGGAAAGATCAGTAATTGGCACTAAATGGGTCTTCAGAAATAAACTTGATGAAGATGAAACGGTTACAAAGAAAAAGGCAAGGTTGGTGGTCCAAGGTTATAGCCAAGAGGAGGGCATAGACTATGATGAGACCTTTGCTCCAGTTGCAAGATTGGAGGCAATAAGACTCCTCATAGCCTTTACAGCACACATGGAATTAACCCTTCACCAAATGGATGTGAAGAGTGCCTTCCTAAATGGCTACTCAAAGGAAGAAGTCTCTGTCAAATAACCTCCAGAATTTGAAAGTAAGGAGTGTCTAGATCATGTATACAAATTGGATAAGGCCTTATATGGACTCAAGCAGGCTCCTAGAGCATAGTATGAACGCCTATCCAAATTCCTGCTTGAACATGGATACAAAAGAGGTAAGATTGACAGTACTTTATTCTTGAGAGAAAAAGGTAAGGATTTACTAGCAGTACAAATATATGTTGATGACAGAATATTTGGGGAAACCACTGAAAAATTGAGTAAGGAATTTGCTAAATTAATGGGAAGTGAATTTGAAATGAATATGATGGGTCAGCTTAACTTTGTCTTAGGCTTACAGATCAAACAAAACCCAAATGGAACCATGATCCATCAGCAGAAATATGCAAAAGAGTTGATTAAGAAGTTTAAAATGGATGAATCAAAGGAAATAGACACACCCATTGCAACAGCTACTAAATTAGACATAGATGAACCTGGTTCATATGTTGATCAAAGGTTGTATAGGGTTATTTTAAACGCACTACTGACCTTTTGCCTTTTGTACCCTAAAGGTAGTAACTTTAATCTAGTATGATATGTTGATGTAGACTATATAAGTTTCCTTATGGATAGGAAAAGTATGGCTCATTTTCTTTGTTCATGTCTGGTATCATGGGCCACTAAAAAGCAGAATTCAGTGTCCTTATCCACTACTAAGGCTGAGTATGTTTCTGCTGCCTCTTGTTGTGCTCAACTATTATGGATCAAACAGCAGCTGATGGATTTTGGCATTGAAGTTTGTTGCATCCCTATTTTTTGTGATAACACTAGTGCTATTAGTATGACTAAGAACCCAGTTCACCATAAGAGGACTAAGCACATAGATGTTAGACATCACTTCTTAAGGGACAACTATGAGAAAGGATTGATTATTATAGAACTATGTGCTACTGATAAATAGATTGCTGACATCTTTACTAAAGTATTGAGTAGAGAAATCTTTGAAAGGAACATGTTAGAACTAGGGATGATTAAGATCACCCAATGGGATCAGCTCGGAATGCACAATGAAAAAAAACTAAAAAAAACATTGGCTAGGAAATCTGGAACTTGTGTAAATATCTAGATTAATTTTTACTTGGTTTCATACTGTAAATAGTATACTCATGTGACATGTGTTGATATGACTCACTGATCTCTAACAAAATTTTCTTTATTTTGGTGAATTAAGGCATGATCAAGAGGATTCTAAATGAAGAACCTGATTCATCAATATTGGTTCATTTGAATAACAAGGTATGTTTTCTATACTCTGAACAATTAGAAATATAAATATTTAAATCATGAGCAGAGTCCTACCTATGTTCAAAAATAACAAAAAATCATATCCGTTATTTTCTGAACCAATTCCGTCTCTACTATAATTCTCACCACAAAAATTGCCTAAAATCCATGGAAGCTTAACAGCTCATTCAACCTGAAATTTTAGGTTGATTGGACTTCTAATTGACTGCAAAAAAGCTACTGTTTGTCATTAATTAAATTTCTCTCTTTAAAAACCAATCATCACCCTCTGCCACCCTTATTATTCCATACCGTCAAAATTTCTTCCACTCTAAATTGTTCTCTCTTCCCAAAGCCAAACTCCCAAATTCTCTCACGAAATCAGTTACAATGTCGAACCCTCAAGATAACCCAGGCACTCCTCCACAACCCACCTCTTCTGATTCCTCCACACCTCCTCAACCCAGTACAACCCCCCAGCCTAGGAGGAAACGTGTTAAGATGCTCACTCATAAAAATGTGGCCACAGGTGCACTATCAAAAAGATTGAACGCACAATAGAAGGCTAGCCAAGCCCAAGAATCTAAACACTCAAACGATTACTTAAAGTCTACAAGTGAGGGGGAAGGAATTGGGTCTTCTGATTCTGAGAAGATTCAGAGTTCCCCTTCTGAGCTACGTTCTATTTTGGTTGAAAGTATAGAAATTAGGTTTGTTCTTGTTGGGTCTAGTAGAGATGTGGAAATGCCTGAGTTGAGAAGGAGAGGAGATAAAAATAAAAATGAAAAATAAAAAGAGAGAGAGGGTGCAAGCTATGATGTGTGGGGAACAGGGGTAGAACTGGTTGATTCGTCACCCACCTCTAAGATGATTAGACCAGCAATTGTGGGACTGAGGATGAAATTGTAGGAGAAAGTGGCAAGAAAACAGGGGGAAGTGGATCAGGGGAGGTTGCTGAGGGTTTGGTAAATTTAAGTTCTCATGTGGATGAACCCGGTTTATCTATTGAAAAAACCCTAGTAGACCTTCTGAAGAAAGTAGGTGCTAGTTATAATCCCAAGAAAAGGAGAACTCCAACACCTAAAGTTCCAAGCACTACAAACAACACCAAGAAAAGAAATACCAATTACCCAACAACTACTGAAATTCCCTTTGCCAAAGGGGAGAGCCAGAAGAAGTATGGTGAAACAGAGTGAGAGTGAATTACAAAAGGCTTTGGCTGAAAGCAAGAAGAAGAGGATAGATAAAGGAAAAGCTAAGGTTGTAGAAACTTCTGAGGCTAATGATATTGAGAATATGGAATATGTCCATCAGGAGGAACATACAACTATGGAGGTTCAGAGCCCCAAGCCTAAAAAGACCAAGACTTCTTCCAAGAAGTCTTCATCAGGGTCTGAGGTTGTTGAATCTTCATTGTCCAAGGGGATAAGGTCTGCAATGAAAAACAAAAGAGTTAGAATTATTGAGGATGAGGAATGGAGTGGTGAACAGGATACTGAGTCTGATGGCGAACAAGACAAACTGGCCAAGTTTGGCAAAAGAAAAATTTTGAAGGGTAGATTAGTGAAAAACTTGGTGGAACCTGGAATGGTTCGATTGGTTAATGCACTAGCTGCTCAGGACTGGAAGGGCATGGTCCTTTAGATGGATGGAAGGCTATCTAGGAATGAAATCATTGAATTCATGGTCAATGCAGAGGTCAAGGATGGCAGAGTTACCAGCCAAGTGAAAGGGGTTAAAGTGACATTCGATACAGAGAAGCTGGGTGAGATTCTTGACATCCCTGCTGAAGGATATGATGACTACACTAGGCAAAGATGTCCAAGTTTGGATTCCCTTCCTCCTGCCCTTGAAATCACTAGGAGATTCTGTGATGTTGAAGAAGTGAATGAGTCCAAGTTTGTGCACAAGAGTGAAATGAAGCCATAACAGAAAGTCCTATTTGAGTTTGTCAACAAGTGCCTACTGCCCAGGTGAAAAGAAGGCACATTGCTAACTATATGGACTTAGTTCTGATGGAGTGTCTTGAAAGTTGAAGGCAAATCAACTGGTATGCATTCATCATCAAGCTACTGGATAGGGTTATCAATGGCTCCAAGGACCATGCCACCCCTTATGGATTTATTCTAACTACTGTTTTGGATAGGTGCAAAGTGACTCTGAAGAAATGGGAAATGGCCACAACCAAGGACCATTTTGGCATTAATACTTTGACTGCTTGTGACTATCTAGTCAATTCCATTCCCAATGAGCCTGGTTCATCCAAGAAGACACCTATCAATAGTAAAGTCAGGGCTCTAGTTCAGGAAAGTAAGGCTAAGGATACTGAAATAGCTAGGCTGAAGGGTCGCTTAGCAGAAGTTGAATCTGAGATGGATGCTCTCAGAACTAAGCTCACCAAGGAAAAGGAGAAGAATGATGGCATTCTTCAAAATATGTTGAACCTTCTCCAAGCTCAAAACCAACCATCTAGCTCTCCCAAGCCTTAGGACTTCTAGCCTTCATCTCCTGAACCTGTCTAGTACCACTAGTGACCCAGATTAGGGATTTCTCTTTCTTTTGCTCATGCTTTGAATATTTTTGCTTTCTTTTTGTGGATTGTGGTAGCAACATATCTTCTATCAATGATATCTACTGTTTTTGCTCTTATTGATAGTTAATATTTCCTTGATAGTTTGAATATGTTTGCTTGATCACTGATGATTAATACATGATTGCACTTGCAGTTGCCCTAGTGGCCATGAGTAATTGTTAAAATTCTGGGACTCACACTTTGTTTAAACTTTTCGATGATGCCAGAAGGGGGAAGAGATATTGTGCTTTATATAATCTGAATAAGTGACGTTTATAACCTAATGAACTTGGTCCTTGATGATAAGTAAGTTTTTCTAACTTTGTATTGATGAATAAGCTGAGTTCTGACAGGCCTAAGTGAGTGAAAAGCACAGAGTTTGTCATCATCAAAAAGGGGGAATTTGTTAGCCTAAGTAAATGTGAAGTTTTGAAGATTGATAAAGGAACTCAGATATGGGCCATGTCCATCTTGTGAAGCACAGTTATGACCAACTCAAACATGTGAGATGCACGTGAAGGAGACAAACCTAACTTATCAAAAGTGATATCTCCTAATCATGATCGAAAAGTGTTGATACCCAATTTTTTCCTATATATTTTCAATATACAAAATAACTTCAAAATAGCATATATATGCATATATAAGCATGTCCAGGTATTTTATTATTTTTTCCATAATTTTTAAAGGTTTAAATTGATTTATTTTCTCCTTTTTTATCCATAAAATCCCAATAATTATTTCTAAAATTTTTATTTTGAAAATTAATCCATTAAATTTTTATATTTATGCCAAAATATGGCTAAGGTAATTTTTACATATTTTTACAATTTTATTTAGTATTTTTAAAGCTAAATTGCATATAATTGCAATATTAACCCTTTTTAAGGTTTAATTAGGTTTTATATTCATAAAATTGGATACTATATTTTTAAATTATTATTTATGTGTTATAAATCATTTTAGTCTTTTAAATTAATTATTCAGAAATTATTTATTATTTTTATAAAATTAAAAGGAAATATGGCTATTTAACTTATAGCCAAAATTGGCTTTAAAATCTAGCCCAAATCGATTCCCCAATTCCCTAGCCCAATTCCAATTCAAATCCGACCCTAACCCAATTTTAGCCCAAGCCCAAACCGGATCCATACCTACCCATTTGATCGTGACCGTTGATCATTCAGATCAACGGTCCCCTTTTTCCCTTACCATTTTAAACCCAAAATGACCCCTAACCTAATTCATTTGTTACGGTCTGCCGCCCTTGAATCCCCTCTCCTCTCAACCTTTCTCTGAAACCTAAAGCCAACCCTAGCCGCCGCCACCCAAACTAACCCTAATCCTCTTCGATCCTCACCCAATACCTGGACTCCCATGGGTGTTTGAGATGTATACCGGTCTCCTATGTCTATTGGTTGCCTATTTTCGTGATTTCATGGAAAGATCTTGAAGAGATTTAGTCCAGACCTTGCTCAACTTCTATCCATGGTCTCTTTCCGGCCATCCATGGTTGTTCGAGTCAGATCCTTGACTTTTCTGGCTAGATCGGTAACTTTTCGAAGTCTTTCTCATTTTTCTGGGTTCTCCGAAACCCTAACTTTAAAGTCTTTCCAATTTTCTTTCAGATCTGTCTTAGATATGTGTATGTTATAAACCTCTTAAGTGTTTTCCTTAAAGGTGTTCCGATTTTTCAGAACGACTCTTCGTCTTCAACGATTAGGGTTTTCTCAACCTCTTTTAAAAGATCTCTTCTCCGATTTTCAGTGTTGTTTTATGATTTTACTATGTTTAAACGATTTGATATGTTTTCTTCTACCTGGTTCATCGTGTTAAAACCCTAGGTATTTTTGGTTTTATCTGGGTTCTGAAACTATCTTTGTTTGTTTAGTATGTATATTTGTTTCGATTAAGTTTTTTGTGTTTAGATCCTCTTCTTTGTTGATTGATTCAGAGTTCTTACCATTTTTAACTCGACTATTGATAAAACCCTAATTTCCTAAAACTCTTCTCAGTTGTTACTGTGAGTTTTTAAAGACTTCCTCTACCTATTTCCGTGTGTTGGTCTGATCTCCTTTACCTGTTGCTATGTGTTAGACTGGTTTCTTCACTTTGGTTCTATGTGTGAGCCATGACTACTTGACCTGTTGATTGCCATGTTTCGAATGGGTTCTTTTATTACTGAATCCTTAGCCTACTCGTGTTACTGTTATGTTTATCTAGTTGCTTCTTTTGCCAATATGTTTGTCCTTGCATGTCTGATATTCCTGTTTATTCTTTCCTATTTATATGTCGAAGTGCAGAATCATGACCCCTTTCTTAATTGATTTTGATTTCCTTAAGTTGCGGTTTGGTTGCAAAATTTTCTTATAAACCCTCAATTTTGCTCATTTGTTGATTCCCCTTTTTTATTTGTTGTGATGTTTCAACCTATTGAATCCTTTCCCCAATTAAGTATATTCTGTACCTAGACACAATTGTATACTCTATATTCTTACTATCCCTTATATGGTCATAAATCAATCTTCCTTAAATTGATTTTCTTTCCTTAATTATCCCTGTTAGTATCCATTAAGCAGTAATTCTTTAATTAAAGGGAAGTACTTGTATTAATGGGATTCTGATTGTGATTATTTCCATATTTGTGTTAAACTTTTACTTGTTACTTTATTTTCTACTCGTTTTCAAAAGCTATAAATACCCTACCCTCTCTTCTCTAAAGACACGGACAACTAAGTTCAGAACACACACACACATACACATTCAAACTCTCTTTTCTTTCTCTACTACTTGTGCTACTGCTTTATCTAGCCGGCTGAAAGCCAAGGCTAGACTGTGGAACTCTACTCGCTTTATTTTTTGCACTTTGCTTCATTAACTGGTATGTCCTAGTTTAATTTTAAAGCTTCAACAACAACATGCTTCTTTATTATTCAGTCTCTCTCATCCTTGGTCTACTGCTGCTTGTGGTTCTGTTGTGAAACATAGGTTTAAGTTACATTACCAGCATGCTATAATGTCTCCCTTTCCCCTTTAGATTAATGCACTCCCCTATGTGTCTGTCAAGGCATACTTTGTGAGTCGCTTATTGTGTACTTGACATCCTGTGAATCCCAAATCCCTATCCCTTCAATATGTTTATGCTCTTTCTGACCAGTTTGTGATTGTGCCAGTACCAGCAATTACTATGCATGTTCAACTAGTCCTAAAACCCTTGATGGGGCTATGTGTTCACAGTCAAATATCCTCTATGTCCCTAACCCCTCTATTCCCCTGTTTGTAACTGTTGAAGTATGTACTCCTCTTTGAATTTGTTCTGTGTGTGTTATTGTTACTCCTAGTCCCTTTCCTTTTCGAAAATTTTTTTATTAGGCAATCCTTCTGTTGTTTTACAAACTCACTTCAAACATGTTTCTAAAAACTATTTTCCAACTCAACTCATGTGAGATATGTCCAGCACTCTCACATGCACTCTTAGATCATTAGGTTCTGCCCCTCTTGTGTGAGCCTTGCTTTGGGACCCTTGAGCTCCCTCTGAACCTGGAAACATAAGGGTTGGCTCTTCCACACTGCACTTACTCTTAGGGAACTCTGACACACCCAGGTATGAGAATGGTTTTGGAACAGTATTGACATTTGAATTGGTTTATTACATAACTCATAGAGGATGTCAGGATCAGGCTTCCTATGGCTGTAACTTCTTATTTTTGCATTTCTTATGTAATTCTATCACAGGGTCTGTAATAATTTGTAAACAAGTATTGGGGTGGCTAGTGAAAAAGGATGGGAAATATGCATGCCATAGCTGTTCAAGGGTAGAAAACATGTTATCAGGTTTATATTCCAAGTTGTGCAATAGAAATCATGTTTAGGATTCATACAATGCATTAGAAATCATGTTCTTAGGATTCATGTTGCCTGCTTCAGCATCTCATTCATTGATCCATGTCTTATATCTATATCTTAGAAATCCTACTCCTAGGGCAATAACAATAATGGTATGAAAGGCTGTTATATCAAAGGTTCTGCAATTCTCGTGTATATTTAGAAAGCATGCCTTAGGGATTCTGTTTTCAACAACCCTGCCATTTGCATGTGCATACTAGATACCATGTTCTAGGATCCTGTTTGTATTTTTAAAACGCCTAGTTAATTACTGATTCAGGAGAAGTTAGTAATTTTCACATTTTGTTTTCTGAATAAAATTGGCAACGATCTCTACGACTAGAACAACATGCTCTTAGGATAAAAAAAAGTTTCAAAACGTCTTTTAATAATTCTAAACAACTGCTGCATATCGCTCTACGCCTAGACAAGCCTTAGGTAATTACTTAAATAAAACTGAAACTACCTTTGTTTAATCATCAACTGTCACAACCAACAGGCAGGCCTAATTCGGACTTCTTTTCAGAGTCATGTGAAAAATCTGGTTCTGACTTAACATCCTGCTTTGGACTTTAAATTCAGACCTTACTGTGTATATGTCATGCTGTCTATGTGCACTATTTGTGGAGTTATAACTAAGCCTTCTACTTGCTTATATGTTCCCCCTAATTGCAATCTTATATGTTTTTGTATGTCGCTTTAGTATTTTTGCCTTTAAACCTGAGGGTCTGCCTAGAACTTTCTTCTTATAGGAATAGGAGTCCTAAATTCCTCCAGTACTGATAGGAATGGGATGGGTAACAGATGCAATAGAGGTCGAGACCAACCCTCGCTTTAATTACCTTAATGGGGAGAGAAAGGGTAGATATGGATATTATGACCGGTACGCTAATGCCACGTGTATCCCCTCTTCTGAGGAGTGTCATACCGGGTATTGCATTGATGTGATCCATATTACAAATAAACCTAGGACACCCCTTTTATTTTTAGAAGTACTCTTAATTATAACTCTTTTCAAAACCTTACTTTTATTAATTGTTTTTCAAACATTTGCATACTTTAACTTAAATCCTCCATTATTTGAGCCCTACTTGCCTACTTGCTAATTGCACAAATTTACAAAAAACTGTCTGGCCGGGAACCACACTAGTGGATCCTGAGGGGTGCCTAACACCTTCCCTTTAGGATAATTTCAAGCTCTTACCCTATCTATGGTTATCAGACATAGTTGTAGTTGAACCTTATAGGTTCCCTAACGCACCTTAAAATCGTTAGGTGGCGACTCTTCAAATACCCAATTTCCAAAAGGAAATGAGTCATTACACCCCATGAATGTCGAAACCCGGACTCCTCTCCGCGAAGGGAAAAACGGGGCGCGACAGCATGGCGACTCCGCTGGGGATTTTTAGGCTTTTACCATTTCAGTTTGTTCTTGTGAATTTCTAACCCCCCCCCCCCATGTGCAATTACTTGTTTAATTTCTTTAAAAGCGTTTAATTTATTCTTTCTTGTTTCCTTCCTTTATTGCTGCTTTAAATTATAAAACAACTGTATTTACCGCTTTCTTAACGTGCAAATACATGTCAACATGCTTTTAATTATTGCATAATCATGCTCAACATCATACTCCACTCGTGCCAAAGAAATACTATAGCAACGCTTGATGAGTAGTTGCGCCCTTCCTATATCATTACCCCCTAAATTCGAAAAGGCATATTTGCAGTAAAACTAGTCGATCAGCAGTGCAGTCAATAGTTCCGTGCCTTTCCCCTTGAGTTGTCCACTCGAGGGTACCAGTCTAAAACCCTATAGAACCTTACTCTGTTTAAAATTGTGCATGCATCATGATCGAACCTAGTCTGATCAGTTATGTTGTCCACGTAATGATCCTTTAAGATAGCCTTGTCCAAAAGTCCACTGGGTTTCCCTAAACCCAAACGGACATCATCACGTTCGGTGCATTTATTTGGAGAACTAAATGCTTCATGCTAATTGTTGATGATAAATAGTCGAGTCTAGTAGGGGTATGGTCTTAACCCTTTTGTTTTGCAGAAAATGAAAAACAAGGTCCCCAGTTTCAGTATGATTAGAATGCCCCCACTCTTGCTAGACTGGTGGAGGAGTCTTCCATCAAATTACCAAATCAATGAGTGGAAAGAGAGGGCCGCCAAAGCTAGCGAAAAGTTGGAATATCTAGAATAAAGTCTGCTGGAATTGGAAGGAAAAGTGAGGAAGAGAGTCACCGATTGCCAGAACACTGAGGGAAACGAAGGAGAACACCTGGCAAAGGCATTTTACTAGTGAACCTAAGTGAACTGGAGGATCTGATCAACGAGAGCATTCAACCTGAGGAAGGTCCTTCTGGGACCAAATAGATAGGAATTTATTTTTTCGCTTTATAAATGTAATAAGGCCATTAGTGACTTTTATTTCCTGCTTATTTAGTGTCGATTTGGGATTCGTCTACTTTTTATCAATAAAATGAGGCATTTAGCATTCTAAGTTCTCCAAATCAATTTGTCGCTAGGCTTACCTCGGGCACAAAGAGGTTCCCAAATTAGGACACGTTTTACATTCATGCACTATGTGTTTAAATATTGCAATACTTTTTATAATCCTCACTGACTTGATTACCTTTTGTTTTTATTTTGTTTTTATTTTGTTTTCTTTTATTATTACCCTCCCCAAAGGTTAGTTCATGCACTCTGGCATCATCATCTTATTTCACAAGATCCAAGGGCCCTCCACCCACTCCTCCTCTTAGTCCTATCAAAAGCAAGAACAAAGGCAGGATGGAAGATTTGAACAACGTCAAGAAGGAGAACCCAACTGAATGGGTTGAGGCCACTGATAGCCATGGTATTCGGGTTCCTAATGAGAATGTGTCACAACTTGAATAGAAACTGCTAAAATTTCAAGAAGAGCTCGATCAGGTTCGGAATCTGGCAAGCCTGTCATTTTCCCTCAGCACCCCAGATATCAACTTCCCCAACACTTAAAACCCTGCACCTCCTCAAAATATCCCAAAACAACAGAATCATCCCACTCCTCACCATCACGTTGCTCCACCAAAGAATTAATGCAACACCTGCCATACCCCAAATAACACTCCACTACTCATCCCAGAACCTCAAAACTCCACAAACGACCATTTCCACACCTACACACTAGGCCACCATAACACTCATATCTATATGGAGACCATACCACACTCCACCCAACCTATCTCAGGCACACCTGAGTTTGACAAAAAGAATCTGATTATCAGGAACCTGACTGAGGAACTTAAGAAATTGACTAGCCGAATTCAGGGCGTTGAGGGAAGCAAAGGAATCGAAGGGCTGAACTATGAGGATCTTTGCATACAACTTGATGTTGAACTGCCCGAGGGGTAAAAACCTCCTAAGTTTGAAATGTTTGATGGTACGGGTGATCCAAGGGTCCATCTAAGGACATATTGTGAAAAGCTGGTTGGAGTAGGGAAAGACGAGAGAATCCGCATGAAGCTGTTCCTGAGGTGTTTGAAAGGAGATGCATTATCTTGGTACATTAGCCAAGATCCCAAGAAGCGGTCAAGCTGGGTAGGCATGGCGTCTGACTTTATGGATAGATTTAGGTTTAATACAGAGAATGAGCTAGGCGTGTTCTATATTCAGAATTTGAAGAAGAAGCCCACGGAGACTTTTGCAAGTATGCTACTCGCTGGAGGTCCGAAGCTGCTATGGTCAGACCCTCCTTGGAGGAGGAGCAAATGAAGAAGTTCTTTGTCCGAGCTCAGGACCCACAGTACTATGAACGGCTAATGATGATTGAGAACCACAAGTTCTCCAACATTATCAAATTGGGTGAAAGAATTGAAGAAGGTATCAAAAGCGGTATGGTTACAAACTTCGAGGCCTTGCAAGCTACAAATAAGGCCTTATAGTACGGTGGTGTGTCCAAGAAGAGGAACGTATGGTCCATGATAGTTGCACAAAGGACCAAGTCTCCCCTCAAATACCAAACTTACCCAATACCTCCACTCATATATCAACCAACCCCAAATTACCAACCACTTTCACCCTCGTACCAAGCTCCGCCACCAACTTATCAGTCACCTCCACCTCCTACAAATCAACCTACTTCACCCAGATACTCCCAACCCGCTCATGTCTACCAAACCTATAATGCTCAACCATCCCATTATCAATCGCCCCCAGTATGCCAAAACTTCCCTAGAGCTCGACCAAATCTTGATCGTAGACCTCCAAAATAATATACAGCCATCGTCGAACCCATGCATAACACTCCGGCATGAAAGGGCACACCATCGATGAATGTCGCTCCTTGAAAGACAAGATACAGTCTTTGATTGATAACAAGATCATTGTGGTAAAGGAACCTGCTCCAAACATCTGTAACAACCCTCTGCCAGACCATAAGGTTGGAGGTATCCATATGATTGAAATAGAAGATGATTGGGATCCCGAGGGATCAATTGGTTTGATCGCAGAAGGTAATGACCCAAAGAAACCAACAATTACTCTCAATCCAATCATTGTCCAGATTCAATTGTCTAAGGACGCTGAGGTGAATATGTATGTTCCACTTGAGTTTGAATAAACATCATCCGCAAAGACACCAATACCAATTGAGGTTGAATTCGTGTCTCCAGTGAATGCACCCACACCATTTGAGGTTGCAGTTTTGCCACCCAAGGCACATGTTCCGTTCGGAGTAAGGATAGCTGCGCCGATCCCAATGGCCATGTCAACCATGACACTATTCTATACAAATGTTGTACCCTGGGACTACACAGCCGAGGTAATAAGGAAAGGCAAGGTCAGGTTTGAAGAAACTGTTGTAGCACAGTGTATGACAAGAACTGGTAGAGTATATACCCTTGAACACCTAGCTGAATCAAGCAAGCAGTCCTTCAATCAGCCGCCCCTCATTGAGACAGGTCCGGACGACCTTTGGAGGAAGATACAGGCCAAGGAATATTTGTCATCGACCAGTTAAACAAGACGCCAGCACAAATCTCCATTCTCTCTTTGCTGTAAAATTCTGAGGCACACAAGAATGCTCTGTTAAAGGTGCTAAGTGAGGCATACGTACCAAGTAACATCACTGGCGGGGAAATGGCCAACATGGTAGTATAAATGCTGGAGAGCCATAAGATCACCTTTCATGAGGATGAGCTGCCACTTGAAGGGCTGGGACACAACAAGGCACTGCACATCACCGTGCAATGTGAAGATTATTTCATCACCAGAATCCTAATCGATGGAGGTTCCAGTCTCAATATTTGTCTGTTAGTAACACTCAAGAAGCTGGGTAAAGGACTGCATGAGATAAAAGATGGAGCAATCAATGTGAAATCCTTCGATGGTTCTCAGAGGTCCATTATTGGTGAGATTGTTCTATGCTTGCAGATGGGACCAACATGGTTCGAGGTCGATTTCTAAGTGATAGATGTGCCAGCATCTTACAATTTACTACTGGGACGGCCATGGATTCATGCTGCTCGGGCCATATCATCAATGTTGCATTAGGCAGTAAAGTTTGAATGGAATCACTAGGATGTGATCGTTCACGGGGACAGTAGCAGCCCTATATACAGTCGTCAGATCATTCTAGCGATTGAGGGAAAAAGGAAACTAGGTTGGGAGACTTACTACCACATTGAGCGAGTCAATGCTATCGACAAAGACAAATGGTGTGATAGCAAAATCGAGAGTATACTAATTTGGAGTGGGTACGAACCTGACAAAGGGATCGGCAAGAACCTCCAAGGAATCTCTAAGCCCATAAAACTCAAGAAACATGGCACTACCTTCGGTTTAGGATATGATTACACCTGGGAAGAATTCAACAACTGGTCGCTACCATGGCGCGGTCCTTACTATCCACTAGAGCAGCCAATACCGCATCTGGAGCAGACTTTCCAACAGGCCGTCATTGTTTATGGGTCAAATGAAGAAGAACCACTTGCAGCGGTAAAGAACTTGTTCCTAGAAGACAATGATATTGACTATTGTGTTGTTCTCGAGGAGGATGGGGGGGAAGGCCCTTCCACACAGGTTGTGAGTAGAGGGGCATATCTCAAGAATTGGACCATCAGGACAACCAAAGCCCGACATGCCTCTGGGTAGCAAGGCTAAAACAAGCATTATTCATTGTTTTTACTAAATGATTTTCTTTATGCATTTTCAATTCCCGCAATAAGGTCTTCAATGTTCAAAACAGTTATTCAACTTATCAAAAGCATTTTGATTTTTCTTACGAATTAATATTTATTGTTATTGTTTTCTTTCATTACTTAACCAATACAGTATTACTATTACTTATTTTGATGAACCAATGACTATGACATGCAATGAGACAACGTAATAAACGGACATGGATTCAGAAGAAGATGACATACCTTGCGAGATTGTCAAAGAGGTTGAGAACTTTGAGAACAAACCTAAGTCCAACCTGGACGAGACCGAAATTGTCAACCTGGGAGATACAGAAAATGCTAGGGAAACGTGAATCAGCATTCACCTATCACCATCGGAGAAGAAAGAATACACTGGATTTTTAAAGGAGTATGAAGACATATTCGCCTGGTCGTATGACAACATGACTGGTCTGAGTACGTCTATTATGGCTCACAAACTACCAACTGATCCAATGTGTCCACCAATAAAGCAAAAGCTCAGAAAGTTCAAGCCTGATATGAGTTTGAAAAGCAAGGAAGAAGTCACCAAGCAGATCAACGCTAAGGTTCTCAGGGTTGTAGAATACCCGACATGGTTGGCCAACATTGTGCCAGTGCCAAAGAAGGATGGGAAGGTCAGAGTCTGTGTCGACTACTAGGATCTCAACCGGGCCAGTCCGAAAGACGACTTCCCTTTGCCAAATATACAAATCCTGATTAACAATTGCGCCAAGCATGAGCTACAGTCATTCGTAGATTGCTTCGCTGGTTATCATCAAATCTGGATGGATGAGGAAAATGATAGAGAATCACAAACAGTGGCACGAGAAGTTATCATTTGCTCTACTGGGGTATCGCACCACGGTCCGCACATCAATCGGAGCAACCCCCTATATGCTGGTTTACGGTACAAAGGTTGTCATTCCCACTGAGGTAGAAATTCCTTCCCAAAGGATTATACAAGAAGCTGAGCTCGACGACATAGAGTGGGTAAAAGTCATTTTAAGCAACTAACCCTTATAGACGAAAAGAGAATGAATGCAGTTTGACATGGTCAACTCTATCAGAACAGAATGGCTAGAGCCTTCAACAAAAGAGTCAAGCCAAGACAGTTCACACCGAGGCAGCTGGTGTTAAAGAAAATTCTTCTGCATCAAGATGAAGCCCAAGGGAAGTTCTCTCCCAACTGGCAGGGTCCATACATGGTTCACCGGGTTTTGACAGGAGGAGCCATCATACTTGCAGATATGGATGGAGAAGTCTGGCCAAAGCCGATTAATTCAGATGCAGTCAAACGTTACTATGTGTTATCTTTATGCTTTCCTTGTATGATGTAAATTGAACTACACCTAACCTGATTCCCTTTTAAGAGGGGATACATAGGCATCCCTATGAGTTCGATCAAAATTCAATAAAATTTCATTTCCCCCCGCAATTGGAAACTGGGGCAGAATTTTGAGGAGGACCCTCAAAATTCCGAAGTAATTTCAGCCGATCGTCGCACGAGCAGCAATCAGAAACGCCAACCCATCAAACTGGGGAAGAATTTTGAGGAGGACCCTCAAAATTCCATAGCAAGAGAGGTTGCAATATCCCAAACCACGTCATAGTCGTCGGTTCCTCTAAAAGCTATTTTCAACTATACATTTATGTCATACTTTTACAAAATGATGCATTTTTATTATTGAAACTACTTTGTTTAGCAACGCTACCCCAATGATACAGATAGTATCAACAGATCAAAAGTCGAACGAGTCAAGTAAAGCCAGCGGGGATACGAATTAACCTTCCCCCTTACAAAACTCATGATTTTTCTTTGGATGCAGGCACTAGGATTGCGAAATCATTAAACATATTGTACGCCCATGGAACAAACATTATTCAAGAATACAACTCTTCGAACTGTTTCCCTTGCCAATATTTGCTATCAGCACACACCAGTGAGGTTCTGTACGTCACAGTGCTCCCAATGATCTCAATGCCGCAATTTGCTATCAACTAAGAAAACTCTACTATCGTTTGTTATTTTATTTCTTGCATAAGGCTACCATTCTACCTTCCAAGACTAAACGTTGTCTCCATATGCATTCTTGCATAAGGCTACCATTCTGCCTTCCAACTTGCATAAGGCTACCATTCTGCCTTCCGAGGTTAAGCTATACCTCCATTCTGCATTCTTGCATAAGGCTGCTATTCTGCCTTCCAATTTGCATAAGGCTACTATTCTACCTTCCGAGGTTAAGCTCTACCTTCACCTGCATTCTCATCTTTGCATAAGGCTACCATTCTGCCTTCCGAGGCTAAGCTCTGCCTCCAATTTTCTTCAAAACTAAGCACTATCTCAAGCATTATTTATCCCTTTTTCCTTACGGGCTAAGCTTTACCTTCAATTCGCAAGACTAAGCTCTGTCTTGTCCACATTATACTACTGCATCTTTCATGGGCTGAAATATCGCCAACTCATCCAAAGGCGTCATCATTCGGAGGCACCTTCTTCATAGTCCAAGAACACCATGTCATGGCATGAGGATCTCTTTCAATCTTTCGCATATCATTATTCAAAGGCGTCATGGTGCGGAGGCACCATCCTTATAGCCCGAGAACATCATTTCATGGCCTGTGAATCCCTTATCATACGCTTCATGGCTCAGGACATCATGGTCTAAGGACGTCATCCTCATCGTCCAAAGATAACATTCATGGTCCAATGGGAATTTGCATCATGTTTAAATTTATGCACAATATATGCTTGTATTGCTTATTTGCAGATAAGACGGTGAGCAACGGCCAACCCGGCAGGAGCGGTTCTGCTCTAGTGACCGCAGCCTTATCAAACCTAACCATTCTCATAACCGTCCACTCACCCGGCCCTAGATATTCCATCCATCCTTGAAATATCTTCATCGTCATACTCCGCAGGTGAATTTTGAACTACATACGGCCTTTAAAACCAGGGATATATAGGTAGCAAAGAAGCCAGAGTGCGTCCTAAACCTCTTCAACCCATTTCGCTCGGCCAAAATTGGTCATCATATCTTTACCTGACAACTCTATCATCCTTCCCGGGTAAAGAGGAGCAGCTGTTGATACCCATTTTTTCCCTATGTATTTTCAATATGCAAAATAACTTCAATATAGCATATGTATGTATATATAAGCATGTCCAAGTGTTTTATTATTTTTTCCATAATTTTTAAAAGTTTAAATTGATTTATTTTCTCCCTTTTTATCCATAAAATCAAAATAATTATTTCTAAAATTATATTTTGATAATTCATCTATTGAATTTTTATATTTAGTCCAAAATATGGCTAATATAATTTTTACATATTTTTACAATTTTATTTAGTATTTTTAAAGCTAAATTGCATATAATTGCAATACTAGCCCTTTTTAAGGTTTAATTAGGTTTTATATTCATAAAATTGGATCCTGTATTTTTAAATTATTATTTATGTGTTATAAATCATTTTATTCTTTTAAATTAGTTTTCAAAAATTATTTATTATTTTTATAAAATTAAAAAGGAAAAAATTGCATTTAACTTACAGCCAAAATTGGCTTTAAAATCTAGCCCAAATCGAATCCCTAATTCCCCAGCCCAATTCCAATTCAAGTCTGCCCCTAACCCAATTTTAACCCAAGCCCAAACTGGATCCCTACCTACCCATTTGATCATGACCGTTGATCATTCAGTTCAACGGTCCCCTTTTCCCCTTACCATTTTAACCCAAAACGACCCCTAACCTAATTCATTTGTTACGGTCCGCCGCCCTTGAATCCCTTCTCCTCTCAAACTCTTTCTGAAACCTAAAGCCAACCCTAGCCGCCACTACCCAAACTAACCCTAATCCCCTTTGATCCTCACCCAATCCATGGACTCCCGTGGCTGTTTGAGATGTATACCGGTCTCCTATGTCTACTGGTTGCTTGTTTTCATGATTTCATGGAAAGATCTCGAAGAGATCTAGTCTAGACCTTGCTCAACTTCTATCCATGGTCTCTTTCCGGCCATCCATGGTTGTTCGAGTCAGATCCTTGACTTTTTCGGCTAGATCGGTAACTTTTCGGAGTCTTTCTCATTTTTCTGGGTTCTCCGAAACCCTAACTTTAAAGGCTTTCCAATTTTCTTTCAGATCTGTCTTAGATTTGTGTATGTTATGAACCTCTTAAGTATTTTCCTTAAAGGTTTTCTGATTTTTCAAAATGACTCTTTGTCTTCAACGATTAGGGTTTTCTCAACCTCTTTTAAAAGATCTCTTCTCCGATTTTTAGTACTGTTTTATGATTTTACTATGTTTAAAC
The DNA here is from genome assembly GCF_000393655.2 of Nicotiana sylvestris. Lineage (NCBI taxonomy): Eukaryota > Viridiplantae > Streptophyta > Magnoliopsida > Solanales > Solanaceae > Nicotiana > Nicotiana sylvestris. The sequence continues at coordinate 51,574,469 of NC_091065.1, forward strand.
GATTTGTTATGTTTTCTTCTACCTGGTTCATCGTGTTAAAACCCTAGGTATTTTTGGTTTTATTAGGGTTCTGAAACTGTACTTGTTTCAATTAAGTTCTTTGTGTTTAGATCCTCTTCTTTGTTGACTGATTCAGAGTTCTTACCATTTTTAACTCGACAATTATTAAAACCCTAATTTCCTAAAACTCTTCTCACTTGTTACTGTGAGTTTTTAAAGACTTCCTCTACTTATTTTCGTGTGTTGGTCTAATCTCTTTTACCTGTTGCTATGTGTTAGACTGGTTTCTTCACTTTGGTTCTATGTGTGAGCCATGACTACTTGACATGTTGATTGCCATGCTTCGAATGGGTTCTTTTACTACTGAATCCTTAGCCTACTCGCGTTACTGATGTATGTTTATCTAGTTGCTTCTTTTGCCAATATGTGTGGCCTTGCATGTTTGATACTCCTGTTCATTCTTTCCTATTTATATGTCGAAGTGCAGAATCATGACCCCTTTCTTGATTAATCTTGATTTCCTTAAGTTACGGTTTGGTTGCAAGGTTTTCTTATAAACCCTCAATTTTGCTCATTTGTTGATTCTTTTCCTTTAATTGATGTGATGTTTCACCCTACTGAATCCTTTCCCCAATTAAGTATATTCTGTACCTAGACTCAATTGTATACTCTATATTCTTACTATCCCTTATATGGTTAGAAATCAATGTTCCTTAAATTGATTTTCTTTCCTTAAATCCATGTTAGTATCCGTTAAGCAGTAATTCCTTGATTAAAAGGAAGTACTTGTATTAATGGGATTCTGATTGTGATTATTTCCATATTTGTGTTAAACTTTTACTTCTTACCTTATTTTCTACTCGTTTTCAAAAGCTATAAATACCCTACCCTCTCTTCTCTAAAGACACGGACAACTAAGTTCAGAACACACACACACACACATACACATTCAAACTCTCTTTTCTTTCTCTACTACTTGTGCTACTGCTTTGTCTAGCCGGCTGAAAGCCAAGGCTAGACTGTGGAACTCTACTCGCTTTATTTTTTGCACTTTGCTTCATTAACTGGTATGTCCTAGTTTAATTTTAAAGCTTCAACAACAACATACTTCTTTATAATTTAGTATCTCTCATCCTTGGTCTACTGCTGCTTGTGGTTCTGTTGTGAAACATAGATTTAAGTTACATTACCAGCATGCTATAATGTCTCCCCTTCCCCTTTAGATTAATGCACTCCCCTATGTGTCTTTCAAGGCATACTTTGTGAGTCGCTTATTGTGTACTTGACATCCTGTGAATCCAAATCCCTATCCCTTCAATGTGTTTATGTTCTTTCTGACCAGTTTATGATTGTGCCAGTACCAGTAATTACTGTGCATGTCCAACTAGTCCTAAAACCCTTGATGGGGCTATGTGTTCACAGTCAAATATCCTCAAGGTCTGTAACCCCTCTATTCCCCTATTTGTAACTGCTAAAGCATGTACTCCTCTTTGAATTTGTTCTGTGTGTGTTATTGTTACTCCTAGTCCCTTTCCATTTCGAAAATTGTTTTATTAGGCAATCCTTCTGCTGTTCTACAAACTTACTTCAAACATGTTGTTTCTAAGAACTATTTTCCAGCTCAACTCTTATGAGTCTATGTGCAGCACTCTTACATGCACTCTTAGATCATTAGGTTCTGCCCCTTTTGTGAGAGCCTTGATTTGGGACCTTTGAGCTCCCTCTGAACCTGGACACATAAGGGATGGCTCTTCCACACTGCACTTACTCTTGGTTATGCAATCTGGGTGTGAGCACTGTCCGGGATCCCTTGAGGTCCTTAAGGAACTCTGACACACCCAGGTATGAGAATGGTTTTGGAATAATATTGACATTTGAAGTGGTTTATTTCATAACTTAGAGAGGAAGTTAGGATCAGGCTTCCTATGGTTGTAACTTCTTATTTTTGCATTTCTTATGTAATTCTATCACAGAGTTTGTAATAATTTGTAAACAAGTATTGGGGTGGCTAGTGAAAAGGGATGAGAAATATGCATGTCATAGTTGTTCAAGGGTAGAAAAAATGTTTTTATATTCCAAGTTGTGCAATAGAAATCATCTTTAGGATTCATACAATGCATTAGAAATCATGTTCTTAGGATTCATATTGCCTGCTTCAGCATCTCATTCATTAATCCATGTCTTATGTCTAGCGCTTAGAAATCCTGCTCCTAGGGCAATAACAATAATGGTATAAAAGACTATTATTTCAAAGATTCTGCAATTCTCGTGTACATTTAGAAAGCATGCCTTAGGAATTCTGTTTTCAACAACTCTGCCATTTGCATGTGCATACTAGATACCATGTTTTAGGATTCTGTTTGCATTTTTAAAATGCCTAATTAATTACTGATTAAGGAGAAGTTAGTAATTTTTACATTGTATTTTCTTAATAAAATTGGCAATGATCTCTGCGACTAGAACAGCGTGCTTTTAGGATAAAAAAAATCTCCAAACCATCATTTAATAATTCTGAACAACTACTGTATATCGCTCTACGCCTAGGCAAGCCTTAGGTAATTACTTAAATAAAACTGGAATTGCCTTTGTTTAATCATCAACTGTCACAACCAGCAGGCAGGCCTGATTCGGACTTCTTTTCTGAGTCATGTGGAAAATCTGGTTCTGACTTAAACACCTACTTAGGACTTTAAATTCAGACCTTAACTATGTATAAGTCATGCTGTCTATATGCACTGTTTGTGGAGGTATAACTGAGCCTTCTACTTGCTTATATGTTCCCCCCTAATTGCAGTCTTATATGTTTTTGTATGTCGCTTCAGTATTTTTGCCTTTAAACATGTGCCTAGAACTTCCTTCTTATAGGAATAGAAGTCCTAAATTCCTCCAGGACTGATATGAATGGGATGGATAACAGCATGAAATAGAGGTCGAGAACAACCCTCGCTTTAATTACCTTAACGGGGCGGGAAAGGGTAGATATGGATATGATGGCCGGTGCGCTAATACCACGTGTATCCCCTCTTCTGAAGAGTGTCATACCAGGTATTGCATTGATGTGATCCATATTACAAACAAACCTAGGTCACCCCTTTTATTTTTATAAGTACGCTTAGATTATAACTCTTTTCAAAACCTTGCTTTTATTAATCATTTTTCAAACACTTATGTACTTTAACTTAAATCCCCCATTATTTGAGCCCTACTTGCTTACTTGCTAATTGCACAAATTCACAAAAAAATTGTCTGGTCGGGAACCACACTAGTGAATCCTAAGGGGTGGCTAACATCTTCCCCTTAGGATAATTTCAAGCCCTTACCCTATCTCGGATTATCAGACATAGTTGTAATTGAACTTTATAGGTGCCCTAATGCACCTTAAATCGTTAGGTGGCGACTCTTCAACTACCCAATTTCCAAAAGAAAATGAGTCATTACACCTCATGAATGTCGAAACCCGAACTTCTCTCCGCGGAGGGAAAAAGGGGGCGCGACAAAAAGGTTGCATATTGGATAAGGAGAAAGACTCCTTACACAAAGACAACACGGTTTAGGAAAAGGATAGAGTTAGAGTATGAGATCAACTAGAATTCTTCCACCACGTAAGAGTAGCATCAGTATCCTAGTTAATCTCTAATTGCTAACTCCTTAAATATTAGTGTTGTTCTCTTTTACAACTAATGCACTTAAGCAGAAGTTAAACGTGATTTGAGAGCAAAATAGCAAGGCAATTTTGCAAGCAATTTATGTGTGATTCAAGCGTGCAAACCTGAAGCTACTTGAACCAGATAGAAGAACCAGTTCCAAGTGTCTATCTTTTATTCTAGTTTAATTATAGTAGGTAATTTTACATTGTACCTTTCACCTTATTTAGAAGCAATTGTATTAGGTACTTAGAGTTTTCAAGTTAGAGTTAACTTGAAGTTGTCGCAACAGTTGAAGTTGTGTGCCTCAACGGGATTAGAGTTAATTCTAGGCTTACAAAAGATTTTTTTTGTAAATGTAGTTTTTAGCTCAGTAATTTTAGTTGAGAGTTTGGGAAAATCCTACTAAAAGGTAGGTCATGGTTTTTTCATCTTTTGAGCTAGGTGTTTTCCACGTAAAATATCTATGTTCTTTATTTTCTGTATTTATTATTCTACAACAATAAAAGTTGGAACACATAGAAGAATCAGGTCCTTCTATAATCAAGTTAAGCAAAAATTGGGTACCACACAAATCACCCCCCCCCTCCCTCTTGTGTAGTATTGAAGTATAAAACATCATCGTGCTAATTGATTTGTCACATAAATTTATTTATATATAGTGAGGATAAGATATAAGCACGAAGGGCGTTACTGTGCCATTTGACTTGATATCTTGGATACACTTCTCATACCAGGAAGGATTGTAAATCTTCTACTGTGATTCTTGTTAGTAATTGTTGACTGTCTTGCAGAGTTATGTAAGGTACTTTTATCTGTTAGTCTAATGTACAAGTTATAACAATAAGCATCTTTCAACTAAAAGCCTCATCACTACCTCGACGAGGTTAGACAAAATACTTACCAGTATATGGGGTCGGTTGTACTGATACTGCACTTCGGCACGTTCCATGTAGATATTGGAGCGGAGATGCTGGTGACGTCGGGTGTTGATTCGGAAGATGTTTGTGCGTTTGGCTATAGCTGCCACTTGTCCTTAGTAGTTTAGATTATTGCTAATCTGCTTATGTAACCTTCAAACAGAACGTGTATTTATTTGTATCAGTTTTGAAATTCCAAATCTTAGAAGCTCGTGATTCGTACTAACAGGTCTTGGTAAATTCATAGATGCTCAATTATTCAATCTCTTTTCTCTTTTAACCTTAGTTGGGTTGTGTTTTTCTGTTAATTGGCTTACCTAGCGGGTTGAGTTAGGTGCCATCACAACTTGTGATTTTTGGATCGTGACAAGGTGGTATTAGAACTCTAGGTTCATAGGTTCTACGAGTCATGAGCAAGTGCCTAGTAGAGTCCTGTGGATTGGTATGATGACTTCTATACCTATCTTTGGGAGGATATAGGGCATTTAGGAAAAAAAATTACCCTTTCTTATTTCATCATCGTGTGGCCTTGTTTCAACTTGAAACCTATGACTTTGACTCTTCCCGATCACTCATATATGACATTGTGCACTCAATATTCACTATGTGCTGACGGTCGGTGATGTTGCAGATAGATTATGATGGGCTATGGATGCTTGATTACCATCGCGATGTATTGTCTAGCCTCAGAAGAGGAAGCTGTGTTAAAATCTTCTAGTCGTTCATTTGTGGTACGAGGCAGGTGCATATGTCTTGTTAGTAAGCACAGATTTGGGAATATTGGTAGGTGGCCAGGCTATTGTGATTAAGGTGGGTTCATGGAAAGGTGTTGATTTGAGTAAAATTAGTGGGCCAACTCCTGCATGATGAGTTTGGATCGTGTGTCTCGTATGAGGTTTCCATTAGGTGGAGTGTTATGTCATCATTCCATAGCATTTGGGAGAATTGTTTGACTATTGCAATGATTGGCGAGTGCTTAGCAAAGTCTTCGAGGTTTTCAATGACCGGCATTTCATGAGTTTTGAAGTAATCAGCTAAATAGTCGTGCGAGATCGGGTCATGCTGTGGAGATATGATACCTTGGGGTGCCGATGATGTGATCTATGGCTTCGAGCTAAGTGGTGGAGTCTGTTAATGACGATCGGATTCTCAAATCATGGGCCGTATCAGTTTCCACATAGAGATTGCTTGGTTATTCCTTTGAATGGACTTATGCTAGTGAAGCACGGGTTTCTCGAAGCGTATTAGCTGTGTATTGAAGATCAAAGTTAAATGAGTGACTATCAAGAAGGTTCTGGCATGTTTCAGGTCATATGTAGCCTTTAAAGACTTATTGAATTTATCTACGGGCCGACTTGAAATCTGTAGGTCTACATGTCAATGTTGGAGTGATGCAAGAAATGGCTTCGTGTTCCAAGGAAGTTCCCTCAAGGCGGTCACATCGGATTGAGTTACTTTTGAGTTGGCAGTCTGTGTGACTCGGCTGAGTTAGAAGAGATTGATTCTGATTACTCGATCATGTGTTACTGAGTTCCGAAGAACTTATCATGGTTATGACCGCAGTAGGATTTTATGTGTTATACAGGTATAGAAGCTATATTGTGTGTGGTGGTGTTCTCCTGGGTTGAGTTAAGTGAAAGATTCTCGATTGATGAAGTGTTCAATTTGCTTATGGTTCAGAGTTGACTTTGAGATATTTGTAGTGCTGCAAGTAGCATGTTAGAGGCGATGCACCGTGTGGAGTTGAAAAGTGCATGTACAAGGTTGCGGTTTAGTTTTGGGAGGAAGGATACGAGTTCTTGATGTCTCAAACAATTTCGGGTGTCTAAGGTTTTGTTGGCACTGTGTTTTCACCGGAGTGCCTGTTGGCAGATACATTGTGTTTTGGCTTATGGGTGCATTTTTGTGAGATGACAAAGTATGAGTTACGCATCGTCTAGTTGGGTTGCGGTATTGAGATTGGGTATAAAAATTTTGGTATTCGTGAGGCTCAGAGACTGAGTATTCTTGTTGGCGGACTATTCCTTGATTGCGAGTTGTGAAGGAATGTAGAAGATTGGATGATTTATGGTAGGTGTCATGGAAAGGTTGGTATAGACTTTTGAAAGGTTTATTACACATTTAAGGATGATTAGAACTTGGTTTGGGGATTATTTTGAGCCTAGTGAGGGTGTGTATTCTGTATCAGATTGGATTTGCTTGCTCTTGCACAGTTGATGCCACAAGTATATCATCGGGTGGAGTGGATATTATTCGCGCTTTGGTTTATGATGTATATTTCTCCCTTACGCTATGACGGGTTGTGAGGGTTATATGATTCTTCGTATGCATATTGTGATTCAGTTTAGGCCTCATGGCATTATGGGCGAGATAGTCTTTGTGATGTTGATTTGCTTATTGCACCATAGTTGTGCTTGTATTTCTCAGTATTATTTGTTCCTAATAATTTTCCCCACAATTATATTTTGTGCACTTTGTTGTGCTTGATGTTGATGCACATGTGATCAGTGAGCTCGAGTATTATGGCTCGACGGGTACCCTATATGGATTGATATGATTGGATTGGGTTGCACGTTTCAATGGTACAGTGATGAAATGTGGCTCCTTATTTCTATTTCGTGTATATTGCTTTCACCCTGTTGAAAATAGTTCATAGTAAAATGCAAAAATTTCCTTGCCTATTTAACTTGCTTAGTAGTTTCTTATTTAGTTTTCTTATTGTTATCTGTCATGTCTGAATTATTACTTGGTGGTGTACGAAACCGGGTTGTGTGTGGCTCCATATGATTATTGTTGATGCTTGTCAGTGTAGCTGTTTGTGTTGGCTGAGATGAGGTTTCTAGACCTGAGATGTGTGCTATTGTATTAGGATGAGGAAGGTTTGGAAGAATAACACTATAGTTTGTTGAGGATTTGGACAATGGCCCTGGTCGGGAGAGTGATTAGATTAGTGGTTAAGCGGTTATGTGTGTTTCTTTCATAATCGGTAGGGTATGAAGTTTTTGAATGAGATTCTAATCGATACGAGGTTTGCTACAGGCACTGGATTTGTTTCAGATTTGGTTTGGGCAGTAATGGTGGTTAGTAGTTCATACGGTAAGTGTCAAAGTGATGGTGTATATCATGTAATTATATCTTGGGTTATGGTTGTGACTTGATAAAGCTTGTTCAAACTTATACAGTGTGTCGATGTGGGACTCGGGTCTTGCAATGAATTATGGATGATAGAGATTGAGTTCTAAGGTTTAAGGACCAAGGTTGAAATGAGGATCTCTAATTATATTATGTTGGCGGGCTTATGTAGATCAGGTTGACGTGGGATTACCCCCAGGTTTATGCTTAGTAAGGTTACACCATGGTTTGATAGCTTTGGAACGGCTCCTAGCACGTTCGAGGACGAACGTGTGTTTAAGTGGTAGAGAATGTAACGACCCAACTGGTCGTTTTGGGAATCTGCACTTTGCTTGGTATCTTGAGGGATTGAGTATCTCCGTATGATGTATTATGACTTCTGTAAATCATCAATATTGGTTTTCAAGTTATCCGGGATCGATTTGGAAGAATAAACTTCAAGATTTGAGTACTATGTCGGAAGAGTTGACTGAGTTTGACTTTTTAGCAGTTAACCTCGGAATGGAGTTTCATCAGTTCCGTTAGCTCCGTTGGGTGATTTTGGACTTAGGAGCGCGTCTAGATTGTAATTTGGAGGTCCGTAGTTGAAATAGTCTTGAAATGGCGAAAGTTGAATTTTTGAGAAGTTTGACCGCGAGTGGACTTTTTGATATCGGGGTCGGATTCCCATTCCAGAAGTTGGAATAGGTCTGTAATGTCAAATGTGACTTGTGTGCAAAATTTGAGGTCAATCAGACGTCATTTGATAGTTTCGGCATCGGTTGTGGAAGTTTGAGGTTTCAAGTCCATTAAGTTAGAATTGGTGTGTGATTCATGTTTTTTTATTGTTTGATGTGATTCGAGAGCTTGATTAAGTTGGTATGGTATTTCAGAACTTGATGGTACATTTGGTTGAGGTTCCAGAGGCCTCTGGTGTGTTTCGGGTGAGTTTTAAGCAAGTCCGGGCATTACCGGAACTCAGGCATGGTTCTGGTGCTTAATATTCGCTAGCGGCAGCAAAATTTTGCTGAGGGCAGAGGTGGGGGAGTGAACCGCATAAATTTGGTCGCGGAGGCGCTCCGGGGGAGATCTGCAGATCCACTGGTCTGACTTCGGAAGCCTATATCTTTTAATTTGCAAGGAATTTTGAGATGATTCAAAAATTAAAGTTATAGCCCTTCGTGTTTAATTTCCAGAAAAGTAAAAAAATCAGCATTTGGAAATTTGTAGAGGATGTTATGGTCAAAATACTAAGGCCTGTCAGTGCAGCCACCAAAAGCGCGGACAGCGCTACTTTTTCGCGACCACGGGGGTTGAATTTTCGCGGCCGCGCCTGGATTTTCGCGGTCAGCGTAATGGAGATCAGATAGTGCACTATAGAAATGAGGTTTAGGGAATTATTTCACATTTTGGACCTAGGGAGCTCGGATTTTGTGGCAATATTTCGAGGGTTTTTCAAAAAATTCATCCGGATAAGTGATTCTAACTCGAATTTGGTTAATATACATGAATATATCACTAATTTCATCATTTGATTAGTACTTTGAGGTTGAAATTTGGGGAAAATTTTAGAAACATCATAAAATGAACTTTTGGGATTTGAAAGCCGATTCGAAATCAGAATTGAGTGAAACTAGTATGGTTAGTCTCGTAATTGAATGGGTTGTCAAATTTTGTGAGTTTTGTCGAGTTTCGAGGCATGGACCGGGTGTGATTTTTTGCCTGATTTGGGATTTGATCTAGAATTTGATCTTTGTCAATTGTAATTTCCTCCTTGTGTTTATTTGATGTATTTAAGTTGCTTTTCGCTAGTTTAGAGCCGTTCGGAGGTCACTACGTGCGGGATGGTACTTTTGGAGCATCGCTTGGCTTGCTTGGTGTCGTTATTGGCTTGTTCGAGGTAAGTGTTTTTCCTAACTTTGTTGAGGAAATTTTTCCTCCTATTTTTCATTGTTTGTTACATGCGGGGTGATACATATATGAGGTGACGAGCGTATATGTATGTGCCGGGGTTAATCATGCTCGGGGTAGATTGTGCTATAACTGTGTCTTCTAGGATTACATAACTTCCTCGCTTCATGCTTCACTTGATTTACCAATGTTAAGAACGTAGTATAAAATGTTGGTAATCAAGAATTAGCCCAATATAACTTGATCGAATTTGGTAGAATTCTGAGAATACATTGATGTATCTAATTCGGCCATCTCTATGCGAAATCATTATTTCATTACTACGGCCCATATTTATGAGATACTAGACTTTATGCTTGTGTTGTGGATCATTGTGAGGATTGTGAAAGTATTTGAATAATACGGTTCTAGAGGGTTGTTGAATCATTGTTGATTTGGAAATATGTGATTTGGATTTGTTTGAAATATTTGTTAAAATACTCTCCTTGATGTTATTTGTGCTTCCTGCCTTATTTGTCATTGATACGCATATGCTTGGTAAGGAAGAGCGTAAAGCACGAAGGGTGACGATGTGCCATTGATTATACATTATCATGTGAGGGAGAGTGTATAGCACGAAGGGTGATGTCATGCCATATTATTGAGAGTAAAAGCACGAAGGGTGATGCCATACCATATCATTAAGAGTAAAAGCATTAAGGGTGATGTCGTGCCATATTATTGAGAGTAAAAGTACGAAGGGTGATGTCGTGACATATTATTGAAGTAAAAGCACGAAGGGTGATGTCGTGCCTCATCATTTGAGAGTTAAAGCACGAAGGGTGATGCCGTGCCATTTCATTTATATTGTTATTCTTGTATGTTATCATGAGGTCATGGAACGATGGGTATTTCCGTGCAGGATGAGGGACATGCATTATGTTTGATATCAGTCTTCCATGTATATGTTCTTGTCTTTACCTTGAACTGTTATTGTCATAATTATGGATCTGAAGTTATTTATTGCCATTGTTCTGTCATATCTCCATCTCAATTGTTGTTGTGTTGCTCATAACTTCTACTTGCTTAACTTGCAAATACCATGCCTATTTCCTGCTTTTATAATTATACTCATGTTGTATCTATTCTGTTGCACCTTAGTGTAAGTCTTCCACCATGCTACTCATTCATGCCCTTACTTGTCAACTTGTAAAGATCTTGTGTTTCCTTCTTGTTTGATATATTTGTACTTAGGCCTCCACTATGCTAGTTAATTGAAGTTGACTCTTTGTTTTCCTATTGGTAGTTATTACTCACGTGCTTCCTGCATAGTCTTTTACTATTGCCCACATGTAAATCCTCGTCCATTGTTATTACTTGCGTATTTCCTACTTTGTAATTCTTGTTATCGTATTTCTGTCATCTTGTTGGTTCTGCTATGCGTACATTTGGGAAGGATGAGTTGAATGCACAAAGGGTGTTGCCGTGCTAATTGATTTGTCACATAAATTTATTTATATATAGTGAGGTTGAGATAGAAGCACGAAGGGTGTTACCGTGCCATTTGACTTGATAACTTGGATACACTTCTCATACTAGGAAGGAATGTAAATCTTCTACTGTGATTCCTGCTAGTAATTGTTAACTGTTTCGCAGAGTTGTATACGGCAGTTTAATCTGTTATGTTTTGAACCGCCTATACTGTTAGTATAATGTACATGTTATAACAATAATCATCTTTCAACTAAAAGCCCCATCACTACCTCGACGAGGTTAGACAAAATACTTACCAGTACGTGGGGTCGGTTGTACTAATACTGCACTTCTGCACGTCTCGTGCAGATTCTGGAGCGGAGCTGCTGGTGACATCGGGTGTTGATTCGAAAGATGTCCATACGTTTAGTTATAGCTGGCACTTGTCCTTGGTAGTTTAGATTATTGCTAATCTGTTTCTGTAACCTTCAAACAGAATGTGTATTTATTGGTATCACTTTTGAAATTCCAAATCTTAGAAGCTCGTGATTCGTACTACCAGGTTTTGGTAAATTCGTAAATGTTCAGTTATCCATTCTCTTTTCTCTTATAACCTTAGTTGGGTTGTATTTTTTTTTAGTTGGCTTACCTAGCGGGTGGAGTTAGGTGCCATCACGACTTGTGATTTTTGGGTCGTGACATTTAGAAAGTGAATTGGTGACATATGAGAGATTATTGAATCAACAGAAAGATGAGACATTGGAGGAGGCATCACAAGAAAAAGATGATCAACCAAAAGAAAAAGAAGACACATCAAAGATGATGAAAATAAACCAAGAAGGCCAAAATTCAAAAATAGAGGATAAATTTAGAGAAGGTACATGTAATTTTTGTTGTGATAGAGATTATATTGAATGCAAAGGAAAGTCAAATAATATTCAAATTGATCTTTCAAAAATTCATTCGACTAATAAAAAGGATGATTTAGTTGCAAGGGATGCCAGTCCAAAAGAGGTTAGTATTTCACAAGAAAAATTGTTTGATAGTATTGATGAACTGAGTAATGAAAGAAGCAAGATGGTTCATCAAGAGAAAGTTTCTAATGATCCACCCAAGTTTGAGGCAGAAATAGCTTGGGATCCAGAATCACAACAACGCATGATTATAGATATTGAAGATGTAATCAATTTTGTGCCATTGTTTGAGATTGTATGTTTCAAGGAGCAAGAGAAAAGATTTACTGGTGACATTACTCTACACCCTATAGAATGACAAATTGGAGTTGAATAGGTATACAAGTCCAACTACAAGGCAACCAGAGAAATAGATGATTTCAACGTAAAGGAAAAATATGTTGATGATATTTTGAAGGGATTTACCATGGTTAAAGCCAAATCAAATATGGCCAATATTGAAGAAAAATTGAAGCTAACTAAAGATGACACTCGTGACTTTGTTGATGCAACATATTTTAGGGAATTGGTGGAGAGTCTGAGGTACTTAACTTCTACAAGGCTTGATGTTACTCATGACATGCCCAAGTTTGAAGATCTTGGTTTAAGGGAGGCTGTTGGAAATTAAACCAAGATTAATTAGTATTCCTAAGTTGTCTAGGATTTGGTTTTTACTAGTTTATTTAATTTATGTTTAGTTAGGATTCACAACCAAAATCATGTAGGAATATGTTTTCTAGATTCTAGTCAAATTTAGTTTTGTAGTATTATAAATAAGGGTGTTATTACATATTTTCTATTGTGGAGAGGTAGCTATGATGTAGAGTGATTCAAGAATTTAAGAGTTGTGAAAAAGCCTCCCACCAAATTCTCTCCCTGGTTTAATAAATTTCTTCTATATAGTTTTTGCTGAATTTTTTGCATGTGTCTAAATTATTAGTCGGGGGTATTTCAATCCTTCATTTATGCTTCTAAGCAGTAGTGTAATGTCAAGCCACTTTGTCTTAAAATAGATAAGTTTTACGAAACCTTTTAGCTGTTTCTTGTGTATTCAGGATTCAATTAAAATGAAATATTTTTCTTTTCCAACCAATGTGGATAGAATTTATTTTCTATATAATAAATGCGAAAGGAAATATTTTTATTTGATTATAGATAAATAAAAAATCGAATAGGGGTATGAGGCTGAATAGTTGGCTTGGATCATATATAGAGATGAAAGATTCAGGAATTTTTTTAGCGCCTCGAACTCTTGCATTCAGGATTATTATGCAAGAAATTTACTATGAAAATTAATTTGACATATTGACAAGAGATAGAGAGGATTATTGGTGATCTTTTAGTTTTTTGGTGACCACAAAATTGCTTGAATTGTATGGTTTACAAATTACACGTTATTTTTTGATTTGTCCCTTTTTCTTTTCATAATTTTGGCTAACTGTTTTATGCAAATTTAGGATAGGAAATCATAAAATGATGCACATAGACAAAAGTGAATCGGAGATTACAAAGGAATGAATAAATTGCAGGGTTTCAGAAAACAATTACAGCAAGTGCAATTGCAATTGGCCTCAGGAGAGTACGTCAATAAAACGTCCAATAGAATTTCGGAAAAGGAAATCAATAGCCATTGTTACATCAATGTACCCTATGTGATACAATTATTACTAAAGAAAACAAATAAAGAGTAGTCATAATCTTGATATTGATTGAGAAAGTAAGACATAAATTGGTCCTTGTGCTTTTCTTTTTAAAAAAAAAATGTTTTTTAGCATTTTAACATTTAAGTTGTTCTTTTTTGCTTTTCATTTCATGGCCGACCTCTTTCTTTGAAAAAATCACATAAAAAGAATCAAGCTATTAAATATTCTAAGGTATAACAAGGAATAGACAACGGTATGGCTCTTCAACTTTTATTCCTTTTACTTTTTAAAAAGAAATCCTATAGTTAAGTTAAATAGGAATTAATCAAGCCATTAAGATATTCTTAGAATGGGGCACGGACCTTATTAATTTCCCATATGTTTGGGGCTGTAGTCGAAAAGACCAAATTGTAGGCCAAAAGTCGTTATGTTATGCTACATGTCATGATGATGTTAGGATGACCAAATTAATGAAAATGGGTCCTTATAACCACTTTGTGTCTGATCTTTGCTACCTCACTGTTCCATCAGTCATTTACTCACCAAAAGTAATGATTCTTCATCTCCAAATTGGGACCAAATTTCATAATACTAGTATATAGCGCTTTCCCTCTGTTTACTTTGAAAATACGAATAACAATTAAATTTAATTTATCGTTTTACAGATATATAATTTAGTTTAATATCAATTAATAATCAAGAAATATGAAGTAGAAATGAAAGAGACAGGGGAATCAAACCAATGTTGCTCGATAGCGGTGGCCTCGAGCTTAGTGACCTCGAGGTGGGCTTAGAGCAATAAGATTAAATAAGAAAAGTAAAGTAAGAGCAGTAAAGCTAAGGACAATTCTGATGGACAATAAGCAAAAAGGTAGAGAGTATATTATTTTCTCAATGATTAGATCATATTACAAATGATTGGGGTCACCTTTATATAATAGGGGAACCCCAAGCTATATTTCTATTTACAGTAAGGAATATTCTTGGTATAGCTGTCTAACTGCCTAGTACAGAATCGTACAATCCTATTCCGGGATTTGCGCCATGACTTTGGGGACATGACATGAATCTAGCTTGTTCTGGTACAAATCTATAACGCTACTATTTCGGGGTCGAGCACACTTGGCCACGGTATTCCTCGTACTCCTATCTCCGGGCATCGCACTCTGTCTTCGAGCTCAAATCTGGTCAGCTGGTCTCAAACTCGACCTCGCCCAAACTCGGGCCTAGGATGGACCCTCGAGCCTATAAATCGGAGGCATATGATTTTAACCGTATAGAGATAGTCCCCGCGTTTATTAGAATAAGATGATAAGAAACGATTTAATCCTCATTTTTCCGAAGTCTTTAGTGATGACGTCATTTCTGTGACACAGGCGTTCGAAGTGACTGAAACGTCTCATCGGTCCACTTCCCCAAAATATTGAATGCACGCTAGTATTGGTAGGCCACTAACGCCACTAACCGTCGTTGCCCTTCTATTAATATGAGGTTATTCCTTTGGGTAAAGAACTTTACTCTTTCATTACATCTTTCCCTTCTTCATCTCTTTCTCTAATCACTTGTTTCCACCGCCTCCTTAAGCGTCGGAAAATGCCAAATTATTGTAAAAACACCATATTCCGATACAGTCTGTATTCTTTGGCTTGAAATCATGGCTAAAACTTCCAAAATGGTCCCCAAAAAATATAAAGCATCGTCTTCTTCTACCTCCTAGTCGGCCAAACCGGTGGTGCCGCTGACTCTTGAAGAAATCACCCACGACCCTTCTGTGATTAAGAAGGATTTTAGTATTGAAAATCCCTCCGACGTCCTAGGCCGATGCGAGAATGCATCTCGATATCTTAGCTTGGTATCGGAGAAGCACCTTAAGGATATGAAGAAGGAATATGGCTGAGGAGATGAGGTCGTGGTTCAGATCTCGAGCCCCGAGGAAAGCATTACTACCCACGTGGAGGGGTTTTTAAGTGGTTACACTTACCCCTTCACACTGGGTTCCCTTGATCCGGTGGTGATCGGCTTCTGCAAAATGTACGAAATCACCCTCGCCCAGATTCACCCCTCTTTTTGGTGCATCGTGATTATGCTGCGCTACTTTCTAAAAAGGACGAGGGGTTGGAATTCACCCTCAACCACCTGATTCGACTATACCAACCCCAGCTATTTCAAGGGCTTGTCAAGTTGCAACGTCGCACGAAGAAAGCCTTCTTTGCCAGTAACGACAAAGACAAGGATCGGGGCTGGATGAGCCGGTTCGTCAGAGTAAGGACTTCAGACGTCATTCCCCAGGACAAAATGCCGCTCCAGAAGAGATGGAATTATAATCGTAAGTGGAGTCCTTCTCCCTAATATCTATATGTACTCAACTTACATATCCTATAATAATATTTTTATCTTTTTTGCAGCTGTTGGTTGGACACCTCACGATGTTCTCGATCTCGAGGACTGGTTCCGAAAGTTGGCCGCGACCTCCTCGTATGATAAGCGCAAATGGCATGATCTATCGAGGGGCAAATGGGAGACCAAAAATCATGGTAATATTTCTTCTCAAGTTTTAGATGTTTTCCATTCGTTGGCGGCGTCAACTTATTCACATTTACTTGTGCAGGCATCAGAGATGTCTCCGAAATGAGGCCAGCCCTGCCCGGGGAAGGGTCCAAGTCTTCGATCCCGAAGTATGAGAAGGACAACAAAAGAAAAGGTGTTTCAAATCTTGAAGACCCTCAAGACAAGAAAACCATTGCTCGAAGGCTACGGAAGAGATTTGCTCAAACGAACGCAGATTCGACCGATGATTCCCCGGATGACAAAGAAAATGGTGGTGAAGAGTCGGAGTTGGTGCCTCGAACCAGGAAACCAATCTAGGCCGCCAAGCCCTCCGAACTAGAGACATCATCCTGTGGTGAGGGAACCCCAAAGAAAGATATGGGCAAGGCCCCCGTATCCCCGGAGGCTGAGATCGTTCCTCCGCCTTCAACAAATATACTGGAAGGGGAAAATGCGGAGATCCCCGAAGCTAAACTAAATGCCCCGAGTGAAGAGCTCGGGTCCATGACAACAGGTCACTCTCGTTCTTTGCCAACTTATTCTGAGGAGGCAATCGAAGAAGCTAACGCTCTGCGTATGCCCAATCCGAGTAAGTTCCTCGAAGAAGATCCCTTTCATAGTTGCTTCACTGGGGTCGAGGATGCTACTGATCTCAATAATGCATCCACCATTTTCGAAGAGGCTCAACATCTCCTCTCTCGGGTAAATACTAACTTTTATTGTTGTAATTTTCTCTTTCCTCCTTTTCCTTTGACTGATATATCTTCATTTCATGTATAGGTCATCGTCAAGTTTAGAGCTGAGCTGAGCCAATGTGAGGCCGAGCTTAGGAAAGTTTCGGTCGAAGAGAAGGTCTTGAGGATCCTTTGTAGCCAAAAGGAAGAGGAGCTTAAGGACCTCCAGGCTGAATTGGGCAAAGCTCGGAAAAACGAGTCCGAGCTAGATGAGCAGGTAACTGTTATTTTAACAGAGTATGGCCTTCTTGGCCCTACTTTGGAAGGCTAACACTTTGATATCTCAGCTGCAGCAAAAGTTAGAGATGATTTGGCAGCTCCGAGGCGAGGTTGATCAAGTTAAAGCTGATTACCATCGGGAAGGAGAGCATGGATCACCTCACTACTAATAAGGAAGCTGTTACAGCACAACTAGCCTTAGCTGGAACTCAACTCCGAGGCATTAAAGCGAAGGGTCTGGCCCAGGCCAAGAAAATTGAGGAGTTAGAGGCAGAACTCGTTAGAGCCCGGGCCGAAGTTGTAAAGGCTAAGGCTGAAGCTGAGAAGACGAAGGCTGCGGAAAATAAATCCATTTCCATATACTTAAGAGATGTCACGGCCGTTCAAGCTGAGTTGAGGGAGGCCTCCGACTGGGAAAAACGGAGCAATGATTTGGCCAAGTTCCAGGCCCAGAGGGAGACTCTCAAAGAAATCCATGCCAGGGGGTTCGACCTTGCCGAGGAGATAGCCGAAGCAAAGGCGCGGGAAACCGATGCCAGGTTTCTTGTCTCTTCTGATGATGAAGATGTAGCAAGTGGATCCGGGGATGGAGAAGGTGAAGAATATGTTCCCGAGGGAGAGGAGGCTCCTGAAGATAGAGCTGCCAAAGGTGCAGTTCCTGAGGATGGTGCTCCCGGAGATATGACCCCAAAAATAGATTAGGTTCTCTTTTTCTTTTCTGTGCAAGGGCCCCTTGCCGGTGTTTTAAATACGTTGTTAAAACATCCCTCATGAATATAAAGTATCTTTTCGCTCTATCCTCAACTTGTGTTGAATTTTATTTTATTTTCATTGCGAAAGATTTCGATAATTCAAACAATCAGTCTGAGTATTGATTTGGACACAGAATATACTAAACCCTTAGTTCTTATTGATCAATATAATACCCCTTAAGGTTTTGTTAATCCTCGAGCTAAGCTTAAATCAATTCGATATGAGCTCAGAATGATGGGACTCTTGAGTCCGAGTTGAGTGAGAGCGAGGTCTCGAACTCTATATATTTTGGCCCTTAAGCTCTTTTAATTTGGCCCTTAGGCTCTTATATATCGCCCCTTGGGCTCTTTAAGTCGGCCCTTAGGCTCTTTAGGTTGGGCCGATTCGGCCTTTAAAGCAGTTATACTTTTTCCCTCTTTTCGGCTAAAAGACATAGTAAAAATTTTGTATGCCTTAGCATGTGTTTTTTCTACCCGTTGGGTTTTTCGAGTGTTCGAAGTATCAGAACCTTATTAGTAACTTGTTTGTGTAATAATAACTCTTGTGGTTTTTCCGAAGGCTGATGTTTATCGAAGCCTTTAAATTATTCGAGGGCTGAATTTATTGAAGCCCTTTAAATTATTCGAGGGTTGAATTTATCGAAGCCCTTTATATTTTGCTTTTGCCGAGGGTAGCCTGATTTAACCGGTTTTTCAATGTTTGAAAGCCTTTAATTTATGGCGGAAGTCAGACGTCTCCGAGCCGCATTATTTTGGTCGTAGCCTTTATATGACTGTAGTCTTTATATGACCGTAGTCTTTAATATGGTTGTAGCCTTCGGGTATGACACTTGGACTTGTTTCCGGATAACTTTTCGAACTTGTTCGAAAAGTTAGTCCCCGAGTATATTGGCCTTGGCTTTTGTTTTGAGGGGGTGCCTCCTTGAGGTCTTATGAGTCTTATTTTCGATGACTCAGATGTACTGACTGTCGATGACAATCCCCGAGTATTTGGGGGTGCTTTTATGCTTTGGCTCTTAAGCCGTATCCTGTAGGATTATAAGGGTAGCGCTCATATAATAGTAGACTTCTTTGAGACATAAAGTATTTTTGATATTAACAGAATGCTTCTTCAAATAATTGATACATGCGTACATGCTTTCCCGTCGAGGATCGACTATTCTATATGGACACGGTTCATCTGATCGTTTGGCCCATTACAAAGTTTTCCTATCGAGGCCCTCTTAGGCGTGAAGTATTTTTCTTGAAAAGTAACCTTCGAGGGTGATTGAAAAGAAACCTTAGATACTGTTGAGTTCTCGTTAGGTAGCACATAATTGTTGCCTCGTTAAAAACCTTACCGGTAAAACCCATTTGGGACAAAATCCGATCTAACAGAAAAAGAGTGCAACGCATGCTTTAAAACCTAAGGCCTTCGTGTAAACAGGGTGTCTTCGAGATCGCGTGCCTTTGATAACTTCGATCGAAAATCTGTAATAAGTTAGTTTTAAACTCAAATGGACAAAAAGGATAAGGTCATACCTTAGCAATAGTATTGTTTGAGTAATGATATGTTCCAATTGTTTGGCAGTTGTTCACCTCCCATTGTGCTATGTTTGTAAGATCCTTTACCGACAACTCTGAGGACTAGGTACGGTCCTTCCCAATTCGGGCTTAGTTTCCCTTCATTAGGGTCTCAAGTATTAAGGGTGACCTTTCGTAGAACTAAGTCACCGATTCCAAAGTGTCGAAGGTTGGTCCTTCTATTGTAGTATCTTTCGATCCTTTGCTTCTACGTGGCCATCCTAACAAGTGTTGCTTCTCACTTTTCATCTAATAACTCGAGACTAGCATTCATGGCCTCGTGATTTAATTCCTCTGATGCATGTTGAAACCTGGCACTTGGTTCTCCAACCTCGACGAGGATGAAGGCCTCAGAGCCATATACTAGAGAAAATGGGGTGGCCCCCGTGCTAGACTTCGATGTCGTCCGATACGCCCAAAGGACCTCGGGTAAAACTTCTCTCCATTTCCCTTTCGCATCGTCCAATCTTTTCTTCAAGTTTTGAATGACAGTTTTATTTGTTGACTAGGCCTGTCCGTTTCCAGTTGGATGGTATGGTGTCGATAAGATCTTCTTGATATTGTGTGCCTCGAGGAACTCCGTCACCTTGCTCCCGATGAATTGTTTTCCATTGTCACATACAATCTCGGCAGGTATACCGAACCGGCATATGATGTGGTCCCAAATAAAGTCAATAACTTCTTTTTCTCTGACCTTCTCGAAGGCCTGTGCTTCCACCCACTTAGAAAAATAATCAATCATAAACACAATAAATTTAGCTTTACCTGGGGCTGCTGGTAGAGGGCCGACTATATCTATTCCCCACTTCATGAAAGGCCATGGGGATAGGACCGAATGGAGTTGTTCTCCGGGCTGATGGATCATCGGTGCAAATCGTTGACACTTATCACATTTTTGACAAATTCCTTAGTATCTTTTTCCATAATATCCCAGTAGTAACCTGCTCTAATAATTTTGTCGACTAAAGATTCGGCACCGGAATGGTTCCCACAAGTGCCTTCGTGAATTTCTCTTAGAACATAATCGGTGTCCCCTGGCCCCAAGAATACCGCCAATGGTCCATCGAATGTTCTTCGGTATAATGTTCCATCTTCATCTAACGTAAACCTAGCAGCCTTGCCTCGTAGGGCCCTCGACTCTTTGTAGTCCGATGGGAGTTTTTCATTTTTCAAATAGTCGATATACTTATTTCTCCAGTCCCACATTAAACTCGTTGAATTTATCTCGGCATGACCCTCTTCAACCACGGACCTCAATAATTGGACGAAAGTATCCGGGATGATGTCATCTTCTTCGATCGAGGATCCCAGATTAGCAAGTGCATCGGCCTCACTATTTTGTTTTCGAGGTACATGATCCAGATTCCACTCCTTGAAGCGGTGTAAAGTTATCTATAGCTTGTCCAAGTACTGTTGCATTCTATCCTCTCGAACCTTGAAACTTTTGTTTACTTGGTTTACCACCAATAGGGAATCGCACTTGGCCTCGATAACATCTGCTCCCAAGCTTTTAGCTAGCTCGAGACCTGCAATCATGGCCTTATACTCAGCCTCATTGTTAGTTAATCTTGGAGTTTTGATAGATTGCCTAATGGTATCACCCGTGGGTGGCTTCAAGACAATGCCAAGCCCGGACCCTTTCAGATTCGAGGCACCATCTGTGGAAAGGGTTCGTACCCCCAATGTTGTACCCGAGCTTAGCAGGATTTCTTTCTATACTTCGGGTACGAGGGTCGGCGTATAATTGTCCACGAAGTCAGCTAGTATTTGAGGTTTGATGGCCGTTCGGGGTTGATATTCGATATCGTACCCACTAAGTTCGACGGCCCATTTGGCCAATCGAACGATAACTCGGGCTTATACAAAACATTTCGAAGGGGGTAGGTGGTTAATATACATATAAGATGACATTAAAAATATGGTCTCAACTTTCGAGATGCACTTATCAATGCAAGTGCTAATTTTTCTAATTGAGGGTACCTAGTCAGCATCTCCTAGAGTTCGGCTTACATAATAAACAGTAAATTGTGTACCTTGCTCTTCTCGGACCAGTACCCCACTTACCACTATCTCGGATACTACCAAGTATAGGTAAAGTTTTTCATCTACCTATGGGGTGTGAATCAAAGGCGGGCTCGACAGATATCATTTTGATTCTTCTAGGGCTTGCTGAGATTCCGGAGTCCATGCGAAATCCTTTTTCTTTTTAAGCAAGGAAAAGAACCGGACTCCGATCCGACGACCTCGAAATGAATTGACCCAAGGCAGCTATTCTCCCTGTTAGCCTTTGCACGGCCTTCACACTATCAACGATCGTGATGCCCTCGATAGCCTTGATCTTATCGGGATTGATTTTGATACCCCGATTTGACACCATGAAGCCGAGAAACATACCAGAGCCAATTCCGAAGGCACATTTCTCCGGGTTAAGCTTCATGTTATATTGCCTCAAAATTTTGAATGTTTCCTGCAAATGAACTATATGGTGGGACTTAACCAACATAGCATCCATATAAACTTCCATTGTTTTGCCTATTTGTTCTTCGAACATTTTGTTAACTAGGCGTTGGTATGTAGCTCCTGCATTTTTAGCCCGAAGGGCATTACATTGTAACAATAAGTTCCAAACTTAGTAATAAGCGAAGTCTTTTCCTGGCCCTTCGGGTTCATTTGAATCTGATTGTACCTGGAGTAGGCATCGAAAAAAGTTAGGATCTCTTGGCCAGCCGTGGCATCGATCATACGATCGATATTTGGCAAGGGGAAAGACTCTTTTGGACATCCCTTGTTTAAGTCCTTATAATCTACGCACATTCTAAGTTTGTTTCCTTTTTTTAGGAACTACAACTACGTTGGCTAGCCACTCGGGATACTTTACCTCTCGAATAGATCCTATTTTAAGAAATTTGGTTACCTCGTCCTTTATGAAAGCATGCTTTACCTCGGACTGAGGCCTCTTTTTTTGCTTCACCAGTTTGAACCTGGGATCAGTGCTTAGCCGATGTGTGGTGATTTCCAGTGGAATCCCTGTCATATCTAAATGGGACCAAGCAAAGCAATCTGTATTGTCAATAAGAAATTGAATGAGTTTTTTCTTGAGTTCGGGGGTCAATCTCGTTCCTAGGTATACATTTCTCTCGGGCATGTACTCAATCAAAATGACCTATTCCAGCTCCTCGATAGTTGATTTGGTTTCATCAGATTCTTCGAGAACGACGAAGGTTCAAGGAGTAAGGAAATCCTCATCTTCGTCTTCGATTACCTGTTGCTCCGACTCCATCGAGGCTGGAGGCGGTGATTGTTATTTGGCCGCCTGCTTATCTTTAGTGCTCGACTTCTCCGAGGTCAAAGGCTCTGGAATCAGCACCACTTCCTCGATTGCAAACATCTCCTTTGCATCGTGTTGCTCCCCGTAGATCGTTTTTACTCCTTTCTCTGTTGGGAACTTCATCATCTGGTGAAGAGTTGAAGGCACTGCCCTTATGTTGTGTATCCACGGTCTCCCGAGGAGTGCGTTATACCTCATATCACCTTTGATGACATGGAACTTCATATTTTGTATGGTCCCGGCTACGTTTACTAGCAAGATAATTTCTCCCTTTGTTGTTTTGCTTGCCATATTGAAGTCATTCAGGACATTTTAGGCCTTTAACTACACCTAAAAAGTGTGGCCTTAACTATCAAAAACTGTGGCCTAATAAAAGGCCACACTTTTCGACCTAAGGCAACGTTTTTTGAGGGGTAGCCTAAACAAGCGTAACCTTTATCCTAAGGCACACTTTTCAAGTGTCGCTTTAGAAGCCACACGTGAAAAACCTGGCCTAAAATGTAACAAGTGTCACGCTCGTAATACCCTCTATGGCAACACTTTTAAGTACTGCAACAACCTATTAAAAGCGTGACCATTGTTACTCTTTAGGCTACACTTCTCAAGTGTGGCTCCGAAAAGCAACACTTGTAAAGTATAGGTTTTGCTACCATATAGGCCACAAATTTTGCTAATCCCTATTGCCATACTATTGCGGTCAGTGAATTATATTTTGTACATATCCTATAATCAAATTTAAGTATGAAGATCTCAAGCACCCAATGAACTAGTAGATAATAAAAGAATAATTCAAATGCATAAACTTGCAATGAACTTCAAACAAGGAGTAAATCTCGTGTAATACATCAACGAATAAAGAAACTTGTATCAAGGGGTATGCTAGCAATTAATTAACTTTATAAAAAGCAAATATATCACTACAGTATCAGGAATAACAAAAATCATAATTGCCTAAAGTCTTGATGATTACATTCCATTGGGTTAAATTGTCGCTTGGCCACCATTTCCAACTGCTCACCAAGACTTTCCTGCACATTTAAAATAAAATTAGTAATTAGATAGAAATCACTAATATGCAAGTGCAAACTTAGAGCAATGTAACAGAGTTGCCCCTTGAAAATTTAAATACCAAGCACTATTCTAAGAACAGATGTCTGTTTTAAGTATAAGACTTGAGCCTAACCTAAACTAGTAGGGGTAGACTGTAATACTTCTCAATATTTATCAGTTTTCTCATTAGTAGTTTTTTTTGTGCATTGGCATCAGCACTTTCTTTTGTATTTTGCATTATCATCGACACTTTCTTTTGTACTTCTGTGAAAAATACATATCAGAAAATAGAAGAAAAAAAGAAGATACGTTCAAATTTCAATCGGTTGTGTCCATTACCAGAACACAAGTATACATTCACTCGATCATGTCCAATATAGAAAGACATATCCAAATTAACAGCTGATAGGACGATGCTATTACAGATAAAGAAAGATCCAAAAAAATAATGGGTTTGACGAGTACGACTTTATAATCCAAAATTGATGATAATCAGATTTAAGAGTAAATTACATATACATAAACTTTCATATCTTCAATGAGAACGTAAAAAAAAGATACAACTCGTGAACTATGTATCATGCAATATGTAATGGATAAAAGAATCAATCAATTACTCTATCATTAACATTTACAAGTTTCAACTTACTCTCTGTTTCTACCAACTCAACCTTATCAATTTTACACTAGTTCAACATTAAAATCTTGTTCAAAAGCACCTCCAAATAGAATAGTGTACTAAAATTCCATAACATATCTCGCAGTACCAAAAAGAATATTAGCTTCATCTTTAAATAAAAACAATGTTGGCATAGGCTAACACGTTTACATGACATCTCAATACCTAATCACATAGTTAAAATATATATTAAGAACTATGTCCCTGTCATTTAAGTACTTTAAAATCTTTCATATTGGTTTCGTATTTTGATGCACATGGAAATTATTCCTTTCTAACATGTAATTGTGAATCTCATGACACATATATGTTTGGGTTATCAATTGTGCCTTTGATGTTGTACGTTCATCAAATCTATATGGAGCAGACCTCTAGCCAATTTTAAGATTACTAATTCTCTGAAAACCTTGTCCTCCTACAAATAGCCACAAGACATTAACTCTATAACTGACAAAATAAACTAGAAAGGAAAATCTTATAAATAAATATTCGAAAGACAATCAAAACTACCACAAAGAAAACAGTAGAGATGAAAATGCTAGGACATCATGTAGCAAATCCAAGTGAAACTACTATGCAATCATGTAAAAGACATCTGGAAACAAATTTATATCGATAAGACAACAGCATACCCCTTCCGCTACAATTCTACTTCCTTTGTTTGACTGATTGTCAAGGTATAATCACTGAGTTTGCACTAATTAATTGAAATGTGTACTCAAAAATTCTAAAAGACAATAAAATATTATGTATAATGGTGCAATTGATTTCTTGTGATCTGCTAAGTAAAGGACCATAAAAATGATTAAGCATGTGCAAATACATAAACCTGCACCTGCACCTGTAGATTTGACTAAACGCTTTTGCATGCTAATTAAGATAGAACTTTATGGTGTGCCTTATATAAAATTCACCGTCAAAACTCTAGTATATCCTCTAAAAATGCTCTCTTCAATAACATCGAGGCAGGCTGTATATGTATAATGTGCATACCTGGAGAAGTCTTCAAAACATGTTATCTAGTAGTTTCTAGAATAGCAGATGACTCATGTATATGTTCAATTTATCTATCCTTTGAAGACTATTAGTACGATCTTTACGTCCTTTTGCAATATATAATGCCAGATACAAGAAATTACTAAGAGGTCTTAAGAAGATACGACATCATAGATAATAGCCAACTCCCTCCCTACAACAGAAGTATTGATCTTGGATGATTGTCACATGGTAATAACTAGTTTTTAGTACAAGTATAGGTGAAAAGGAAAAAATACAACACCCGATTCTTCTTGCATTTAGATAATCTTTTAACTACGAAAAAATGTCAATCAGTTCAAACATTAATAAATATTACCGTAAGAAGCTATGTAAGAATGGGCTATCTTTTTTGCCAACTTCAACAGAACAAAATCGGCTTTGACCCATTGAATTTGCTATGTAAGAATTGGGGATGAAGCAAGATCTTGGTCAAGCAACAACAATTTAAAGAAGCAAGACATTTTTACCTCCACAACTAAATAATTCCAACATTCAGTTCAGGTAGACCTAGTTCAGCTCTCCATGATGCAATTCGAGTACTGCACCACTAGAATAAACCAATGATATAAACATGTCAGCTTAAACACTAAAGGTTACAAAAATGTAAAACCATGAAGTTGAACAGTACAATTTACGAAAATAACAAACCATAGCCTATTCTAAGCACCCACCACTGGCAAATCCTTGAACAGTAGCACAAAAGGATTCTTTCTATCTAGAATAACCAACAATAGGACAAATAATTTATTGATAATTTATCTATGTCAGTAGTTAAACAACAAAGAACATCTCTAGATTCTAAAAAATATGACCAAAGACTTAGGGCCGAAAACAAATTACCAACCTACTTAAATAGTCCAACTCTTACAGTCACAAGCATGATATGGACAACAGAGTTCTGAATGATTCACAAAATCTGGAGAAAAATTATGAGCTTCGAACAACAAGCCTTAACTTTTGGCAAAGAAAAAGAAAAACTCACTAAGGTAGAGAACAAACAAAAAGAGGAAGAAAAGGAGTGAGCAAAATCAAAGTAGTAGAAGTGGGTATTGAAGTATTAGTGGTAATATTAGCAATTACAGAGCAAATTACATGGATGAGTGCTCTGCGAGTAAGTCTCTGGGTATTGGACGACAATGGAGATACTAACAAGGTGGGTGGGAAGAATCAAAACCCTAATTAAAGCCTTAATCAAAGTATTCAAATAATCAAAACCTAAACTAGAAACAACTGAAAATAAAGGGGCAGGAGGTTACCATTTCAAGAATTAATCAACCATTAATGTGGAAGCAGCGATAACAGCAGCAATAGAGGTGGTGGAAGATGCGGCAGTAAAAATGAAAATTTCTTCAGCACCAGCAAGTCGACGGAGGTGTGGGATAAAAAATGGGCAAATATTTCTTGTACTGTCATTTTTTCTTTTAGAAAATGGGAGAAAATATTTCATTTTTAAAAAAAATTCCCTCCCAAATATTTCATTAGGAACAATAATGGAGGGAAACTTCTAATAAAAAATTTTATTGGAAAAGTTTAGAGCACCCTTATAAAGGGTTGCTTTTATGATTAAGAAATGGAATGCTCTAAAAGCGTTGTAATATAGGTGAGTATGTGTTGCCAAATGTTATTTGAGTTGACAACGCTTAAAATGCGTTGTCTATATATTTAAAGAGAACTCTTAACAAGTGTGGTCTAAACTTCGTGATTAACAAAGGCCACCCCTTTATAAGCGTTCCCATAGATGTTTTTGACAACACTTTCCGAACGATGGCTAAAGTTAGTGTGGCCTTGTGCCAAATTTTTTGTAGTGCGGGATGCAGGTACGATCTGATCTTGTAGGCCGAGTTGTTCCACGACCCTCGATCTAATTATGTTTGTTGAGCTACCTGGATCCACTAAAACACGTTTAACTTGAATTTATTCAAAAGGATAGAGATTACCACGGCGTCGTTGTGAGGCTAAGATATCCCTTCTGCTTTCTCGACACAGAATGATAAGATGTCCTCGAGCACATAGCTCCGAGTCCATTTTTCTCTGGTGATTAATACTTTGGTGCTCTTGAACACAGGTCGTTGAGGGACATCGACTTCGCCAATGATCATGTGGATTACATGTTGTGGTTCTTCTTGTTCATTTTTCATTGCATCTCTCTCCCTGAAGTGATTCTTAGCCCGATCACTTAGGAATTCTCGAAGGTGTCCCTCGTTGAACAACCGAACCATTTCTTCCCTTAGCTGTTTGCAGTCTTCTGTTATATGACCATGTGTGCCATGATATTTGCACATCAAGTTCGGGTCTCTTTGAGAAGGATCGGTCTGTATTGGCCTGGTCCATTTGGTGTCTTTGATTCTCCCAATTGATGAGACAATCCCTGACGCATCTATGCTGAAGTTGTACTCTGATAATCGAGGAGCCTCTGTGGGGCTGGTATGTTTATCGAACCCACTCTTACTCATGAGTCCCCGAAAACTTTGACCTCAATTGTTTCTCCGATCGCTCCGATGAGTGTTATGGCTCGGGTCGTTGTTCCTTCGATCGACGTATGGCTGATACCGTTCTTTGTTGAGTCTTGATTCCTGGTTTGTTTCCCTCGAGGGCTTGGCTGCAAATCTATTAGGATGAACTAAACCCGAGGGGGCTCCTAACTAGTCGCCCTCGACCCTAATTTTTGATTGGTAATGATTATGCACATCCGACCATGTCACAACTAGATATTCGATCAAGTTCTACTTTAATTGTCAAGATGAAATCGAGCTCCTTTCATTCAAACCCTGCATGAAAGCTTGTACTGCCCAGTCATCCGAGATCGGTAGTAACTCCATTTGCTCCATCTGGAACCTAGATATGAATTCCTTAACATCTCATCATTCCTCTGTTTTATCTTGAAGACGTTCGATTTTTTTGTGGCCACCTTTATGTCCCCGGCGTGTGCTTTCACAAAGGCATCTGCTAACATAGCAAACAAATCAATAGAGTTAGGGGATAAGTTGTGGTACCAAATCATAGCGCCTTTTGACAGCGTTTCTCCAAACTTTTTCAACAAGACCGCTTCGATCTCATCGTCATTCAAATCATTCCCTTTGATTTCGCGAGTGTATGAAGTAATATGCTCGTTAGGGTCGGTTGTCCCATTATATTTAGGTACATCTGGCATGAAAAACTTCTTGGGAATGGGCATCAGAGCCGCACTCGGGGGAATGTTTTTTGTATGAACTTTTTGGCGTCTAAACCTTTCAAAACTGGGGGTGCCCCGATATTTGGTCAACATGATAGTTGTAAGTTTCCACCTTCATATCATTGGCTTCATTTTTCTTTTCCCTAGACTCGATCCTCTTGGTAAGCTCCTCGAGCATTCTCATAATCGTGGGGTCAGTCCCCGATCCACTTTCATTGGGCCTTTCTGGTGCTGGTTCAGTACGCCGAGTGTTTGCTGGTTCGGCTGTATTCGGAGTCTTATTCTGACTTTGAAGTTGAGCGATAGCGACTTGCTGAGCTTGTAGCATCTCAAATGTCACTTGGAGGTTGATTCACCCATCTCTCATTCCTTGCGTTCTTTGGCCATCCATTCAGGCTTCCCTGCATATATTTCCTTCGTGGTCCGCGCCTAGATTTTCATTCAAAGCAATGCGCGAACTAATATCAATAGGTTTCACATTTGGTACTTCCCCTGAGTTTATCGGTGGTACACTGAATCCTGCGTTGTTTTTTTCTCCAAGACCTTCGTTGCCATGAATGGGTGCGTTTTGTGAGCTAAACATGTTTCAGCCTGAAAATAAAAAAAATTTGACAAGAAAAAGTGTAAAAGCAGCGTAGGTAACGAAAATCAGTAAAGAAATAATCACTATTATCTTTAGCCCCACGGTGGGCGCCAAACTATTTACCTCGAAAATACGAGGAACAATTAAATTTGATTTGTGGTTTTAAAGATACGTGATTTAGTTTAATACCAATTAATAATCAAGAAATATGAAGTAGAAATGAAAGAGACAAGCGAATTAAACCAATGTTGCTCAACAGCGGTGGCCTCGAGCTTAGTGACCTCGAGGTGGGCTTAGAGCAATAAGAACAATTAAGTAAAAAAAAGTAAAGTAAGAGCAGTAAAGCTAAGGGCAATTCTGATGGACAGTATGCAAAAAGGTAGAGAGTATATTCTTTTCTAAATAATTAGATCATATTATATATTATTGGGGTCCCCTTTATATATTAGGGGAACCCTTAAATAAGGTATATTTCTATTTACAGTAAGGAATATTCTTGGTACAACTGTCTAACCGCCTAGTATGGAATCGTACAATCCTATTCCGGAATTTGCGCCATAACTTTGTGGATGTGGCAGGAATCTATCTTGTTCCGGTACAAATTCATAACAGTACTATTTCGGGGTCGAGCACATTTGGCCCCGGTATTCCTTGCACTCCTATCTCCGGGCATCGCACTTTGTCTTCGAGCTCAAGTCTAATCAGCCGGTCTCGAACTCGACCTCGGCCGGACTCGGGCCTAGGACGGATCCTCGAGCCTATAAATCAGAGGCATACGATTTTGACCTTATACACCCTTTTTACTAGGTTTACGCAGCGTGAATACGGATTAATCAACCTACAAACAGTTAACTGACCGAATAAAAAAAATATGTATAAGTGTGTTTGGTATAACAGGAAATGTTTTTCGTGAAAAATAATTTCCAAGAAAATATTTTCTTGAAAAAAAAGTAGTAATCTTATTCATTTTTCGATGTTTGGTACGCAAATTAAGGAAAATAACTTCTCAAGAGTATTTATTAATAATTTAGATACAATAAACATGAAGCCATAAACATTCGAACCAACAATCTTCCGAACCCACAAATTTATAAACTTCGGAACCGCTAAACTTTTGAAACCGCGAACTTTTGGACCCGTAAACTTTATAATTTCTAAACCCGCAAAACTTCCAAATACATAAACCTCCGAACTCATAATTTTGGAACTTGTAAAATTTCGAACCTGTAAACCGAAAGATGAAAAAACTAAAACTGAAAATATATAAAAAAAAAAAAAAGAAATCCGAAGGGGGGAGGGGGGCAGGGGGATTGTGTGTGCAGAAAAACGAAAAAACAGAAATTTAAAATTATAAAAAAAAAATTATAGGGTGCGGTGGGATGGGGGTGCAAAAAAACAAAAAAATAGAAATTGAAAATACAAAAAAAAAAGTAATAAAAACTTTTTAAGAGGGGTTAGGGTGGGTGGGTGGTGCAGAAAAACGAAAAAATAGAAATTTGAAATTGCAAGAAATATTTTTTTGCGGGAGGGGGTAGGGTGGAGAGGTAGTAGGGTGGGTGGTAACGGAAAAACTGAAATTTGAATTTTTTTTGTTGAGAATGTTGAGTTGGGTTGGTGAGGGACGGGTAGGGAATGTTGAGAAGAAGTTTTGGAAAATGTTTTCCTGAGGGTGGGGAATAGGGTGAGGAAAGTTGAGAAGAAGTTTTAGAAAATGTTTTCCCTTCTCTTGATAAGGAAAACATTGTCCTCCAATTGAAAGAAAAAGAGTTCATAATTTAAATATTTTTCAAAATATTTAAACCAACCAAATATGATAAAATTGGAAAACATTCCTTCGTACCAAACACACCCTATATGTAAGCTGAGTTACAAAAGGAAGATCATATGCTGATCCTTTGTGTTTGGTGTATGTAAATCCCAACATGTTTAGCAATTCATTCATGTATTAATGAGGCCGAGTTTTGTTCAGGACATGTATCAATCATATATATCATGATTTATCACAGCTCACAAAAATCATTAGCACTACATGATGATTGCCTATGCATGTTTGTCTGATGCATGTTCAAATTTCTATATACAATTCATTTTGTTGAAAGATACAATAACTGATGTTTGCTACCATGCATCAATGATGATGGCTGTGTTAATTAAATTTTCCCATTAATTAGACGAGGTTTATCTGCTAAAGTTGAAGCAAATTTACAAATTTCGTATCAAATTTTAATTTGAGTACTAAAAACTTTTGACCTGCTGTACTTCAGAAACATCATTACTAATAATAAGTAGCTTCTAGCTCTTCGTAACATAACCATTATATTCCTAGTTCTCCCCTTTGGGGTCCAAAACAATATAAATAATGTCAACTTACCAATAAGTTGGTCTCTAGGTCTGTTTTTTTTTTAATAGTGGTCTGGACTATGGAGGAAAGAGGGAATTGAAGGACTGGACTATGGACAAGTTTTTTCTCTTTTGAGAAGCTATTCATCAGCTGGTGTTTGCTTCATAATACTTGTTTTGATATTTTTTGTCGCAAAAATTGTTTTTTAACCAAACATCAAGAAAGTAAAACATTTTTCAGTACTTTGGTGTTTGGTCAAAAAATAATTGTTGAAAATATTTTGGTTGAAATTCTTCAATTTTTTTGAAGCAAAGGCCGCCTGGTCTCTAGTTTCTTCCATCTCCCCAACCCACAACCAAATTTAATTTATTCCATCGGGCTGAGTAGGGAGCGGATGAGACTAATTAAGGATCGAGCTAGCTAGTCAATTATTCAACTCTTCTATTAAATTAAATATTAAATAAAAGATCCACATGGTCGTAGTTATTTTTCAATGGTCGTAGCTCCAATTTCAACATTTTATAGAAAAAAACTGCTATGATTTTTGACATTCACGACTCTAACTATATTTTGTCTTTCTTCGAAACAATGAAATACTAATTATAAGGTGTCAAGATCATATGAGATACTTAACTCTCCAGAATTATAGGGACTTTACTTCTATGTTAGGTAGGTAAATTGCAGATGTATTACGTTTGACTTTGTAGGAATCTGCTCGTTATCTTCCCAACAGTGGAAATCTTTAAGTTTCTCCTTCCTCTAAAGACGAAATAAAAATAAGAAATACTAAGACGGGCAATTTTAAGCATACACTGATGATTCAATCTCATACAAATTGAACATTGATAAATGATAAAAGTGCATATTTTTAGCATATTTACATATTAATTATTGTGTGAGTCGCGGGAGTTTATGTGGTTTTTAAAGTGAAATATGCTCATTATGTGTTTCTGGAACGAGTTTGGATCATAAATGATCAAAATATGACAATTTGACACAAAAAGAAAAAGATGGAAAGAATTGGGAGCTCGTCTATTCTCGTGCGTGGCACGAAAACGGACGCGAAAAAGGAGAAAAGTGAAGGCACAAAACAGCAAAGCAAAGCAAAGGCACGGATCGCTTCACGAAATGGAAAATTTTCAAAAGCTGAATCCGCGTCAAAGGTTGCGCGCTGTCCGAAGGCAGACGCGGATTCCAGCTTCTCCCATCCGAAGTTGGATCGAAAAATTCCGGCCCTCATCACCTCTAAGTGATATAAATACATCCTAAAATACAAATTTGGGAGGAGGAGACACTACTTTAGGGTTACACAACACCTTTGGAGGTAAGAACACACTTGGAGCAAGGAGAAGGATTCAACTCCATGTTTTCTCCTCTTTCTTCCTCTATTTCCATTATTGGTTATGAATTCTAGTATTGTAGTTTTGCATACTATTATGAATAGCTAATTTGTTATCTAGGGTTTTGATGGAACCTTTTGGAGGATGAATTCTTGTTAAGTTTGAATATAATTTAGCTTTTTAATTTCTTTACTTGTTCAACTACGTGCTTATTTTTGTTGATTGAATGGCCATTAATTGACTGTGTCTATTTATTATGTATTGCTTGGGAAAGGATACATATTTAGGTAGTTTTTGAACAACGTCACTCCTAACGTATATGATGAATCAATACGGCAGGTTTAAAGGTGGGTTTAGGAATAACAACACCTTGACGTGGTCATAGTGGGCGGTGAGATTGTGCCAGCTAGCGTAGTTCAGGATAATATGTATAGTAAATTGTTGTAGTTGCTTGGGAGAGAATTACGACACCTGAAGTGCTCACGATCAATAGAGAATAATTAGGCAAAATTATAGGAGACGTGCCTCCTTAATTTTGTCTTTAACCCTTAGTATCTTTAGTTGTTAATTTACTATTTTAATTTGTTAGTTAATTAGTTAGACATAATAAGAATCTTAATATTTATAACATAGGAATTGTTCGAACTTGTCTTCTTGGTGATAGTGAACAGTTGTAGCTAAACCTTAATTTTCTGTGGGATTCGACTCCGAACTTTTAGATCGGATTATATTTACAGCGACCACTTAATCTTTTTAAGACTACAATTGGAAGTGATCAAATTTAAGCATACATTGATGATTCAATCTCATACAAATTGAACATATACCCATTTTCAATTGGATAAGTGATTCTCAACACCTTAATTAAATTAAAATCAGACTGAACTTCAATTTGATAGAGCTGCGCACACAAATCAGTTTACCATTTGGAGTCTGAAAAGAAAGGGTCTAATTAACTTAATTATTCGTCCACTTAAACTGCAATCTAGAACTTATTTTTATTTACGAATTAGAGCACAAAAGGTTGAATATAATCTCAATTAAGTGTAACAACATCACTCTATCACTTACAATACTTTATCATGTAGTTAAAAGTCGTTCAAAGATTATGCATTGATATGCACATGCACAAAAGTGCAAAATTACAGAATGTGCAACTAACTGCTTGAATAAAATGTCCATGCCACGTGATTCAATAGTACTCTCTCAGGTTGACAGCGTGTTGTAAATGGAAGCAGTCACTACATCAACGTAGTCTACTTAATAAAAAAATACTCCCTCCACTTCATATTAGATGAGGTAGTTTAACTCGGCACAGAGTTTAAGAAAAAAGAAAAAAAAAACTTTAAGACGTGTGGTCTTAAAAGCTTAAGGGGTAAAAGGTTTGTGGGTCCATGACATTTGTATAGCTATAAAAGCATCTCATTAAGGGTAAATTGATAAAATGAAAGAGTTTAAAGTTGAATTATTTCCAAACTTAAAATGCGTCATTTGTTTTGGAACAGACTAAAAATGAAATTACTGCATCTAATATGAATGGGAGGGAATATTAATTATACAAATACATAAGGATTCGTAAGACGCCACACTCTTGATATAGATCGGGAATGGTAGGACATAATTGGGTCTTGAGATTCTTCGTTTTGCTCTTTTCCGTTAAAGCAACTTTTCTTTTTCCTTTTTCTTTCTCTTTTTCACGTGGTGGAAACATTAACTTTAAGATGCCTCTTTCTTTAAAAGAAAAGGAAGTTATCATACAAATGGACAATTTATAACTCTATTTCAACTAATATAACCACCATATGTATAGTAAAGTAGACGATTGAGTAGGTACGATCTAATTAATACAGCACCTATCTTACCACAAATTTGGAGTGAGGTGAGTGGTTGAGATCCCTCCAACTTGATCTTTAAGAATAAAGAACGTATTTTGATAGAGAGCTCTTCACTATTCTACAAATTTGAATTAGTAGAATCCGTGAGTCTCGAATACCAGATAATTAAACCGAAAAAAGAAACACCTATCCTACGTCGTAAATTAAGGTTTGGTACCCAACCGATAATACTACTCTTGTCATTTCTTCCCGTCCCCGAATGGAGAAAAATAAAGAATCTTGTAACATCATATTCAGAAATTAAAATATTTATATTTATGTTTATTTTCTTTTGCTAGTCGATCCATCATTGGTCTTTGTTTCTTCTCACTGCAAAACTTATTGTTGATACTACAAGCATTAACTAAAAAATGAAGTTACAAAAATTAAGGAGGAACTAAAGTAGAAAGGGAAAACGGAAGGTATAGAGTATCATTCTTCCCTCCCCCTCAGTAGCTGAAATTAAATTATGCGCCACACCTATCACCACTTCTATCTCCTTTTGGTATTACCGTAGTTACAACGTAACTTCTCATTACTACTCTAGACTTTCCCTGGAAATTAGATTTGACTTAGTTCATGCTTCTTGTTTGGATTGTAAAAACATGTTACTAAAGTAAAACGAAAAATGTAAAATTAAAGGATCGATTTTTTATGCGAAAAAGAGTTTGTTTCTTTCCGAGACAAACTAAGAAGAAAAGAATACCAAATAAATTGGAATAGACGGACTACCAAATTGGTCTTAGTATCTTAATGATTATTGTAGATTTGTAATTAAATCATGAAAATTTATACTTTAAAATATGGATTACAGTCAAATCTTTCTACAACAATCTTGTTTGTTCCGAAATTTTTTGACTGCTATAGTGAAATTTTGTTATAGTAGACATATTTTATAATATTAATATAATATTTAATTCCGAGAATTAACTTGACTTTTATAATAAATGGCTAGAGAATTGTGCTGTAATAGTTTAACACGTTAAAAGGCTCAGAGAACAAGCGGGTTAGAATGATAAAGGAACATTATAATAAAATGTAGTAGTATACAATTAAACATAAATGTGGAATATTTGTAGATTGGTTTCCTTTTTCACTACCACTAGCAGTCATTATTACATTGCCAAACAAAAAACAGACAAAAATTAAACTAAAAGCACATCTAAAGCTGCAAAAGCAAGACTCCGAGGAAGAACAAGAAGGCAAAAATACCATTTTCACTCTTCAAAATTCTTGAAGATCCTCCAGTCTCATTTCCACTTTGGCTACTACTATTACTACTACTTGCAGAGGAACCAGCATTCTTATTCCCATCACCGGCAGAAGAAGTAGCAGCCAAATCCAGAATAGCTTTAGATGCCAAATTTTCAGTATCAAACTTATGTACCACCGGCTTTCCATCTTTCACCGCGGGTCCCACCTGCCATACTTGGTTCACCGTCGTCGTATTTTCCGGCAACTCCAACGTGGCAAAGATTTTCATGGTCCCATTAGAAGACTCTGCTTTCGAATCCAACACATTGTACAAAATCTTAGACTCTGTAATTGATTTGTAAGAAGTAAGGTTATAAGTTTTGACAACCATGGCTCCTTTGGGATCTTTGAATGCTATAAGGGATTGTGTGCCAACCATAGCTGGGGCAGTGGGGTTGAGACCCCAAGCAATCCAACCATCAGGGGAAGCTGGAGAAGCAATGAAGGCAACAGATAGGGTGGATTTAGTGGGGTCAAAGGTCCAGTGGAGGAAAGATTTGAGAGCAGGAAGATCAGTACAATTGGTGAATTTGGTGTTGCTGGAAAATGTTTGAGATGAGCAAGTTAGAGATGTGGAAGGTGAGATGAAGAGAAGAACAAGAAGGGAGGCAAGAAAGAGATGAAAATGAGAGGCCATATTTTGAGCAAATGTAGAAGAGTGTGTTGGAGGATATTTTGGGATAGGGGGGATTTTTATAGGGAAAAATTTAAAGGAATGTGGAGAAGTGGTGCCTTTGGGTTATTGCGGCGCGTTGATGCCACACATGATAGGGGGAGAAAGGAATAGGAAAGACACAACTGGATGTGCTAGGAACATGTAACATTAAAAATTGGTCAATAATTTCCCCGATTTCTTATACCTAAGCATCCAAATAATGAACAATGAACGCACACTGTCAAGCAAGCTCATGTGACTCTAAATTCCTCGTTAAGGAATGGAAAATATTTTAAGCAAATGCGCATTTCCATTTTCCTTGATTGAATAGGCTCCCTTTTGCATTCTTGAATCAATTTTTCGAAATTGGGCCAAAAAAAAAAAAATAAGGGGACAATATTCTGGGAGAAATTCAAAAATAGCCAGATTTACAACTGGTCGTTCAAAAATAGCACAGTTTCAAAAGTAATTGAAATTTAGTCACTTTTCATGTAAAGTTAAATCTGAGCGAAAACACCGTTCAAAACCCGAAAAATACGCCAGCATATTATACTGGAGTTCCAGGATAAGTATGCTGAAACTCCAGCATAATATGATGGAGTTCCAGCATAAGTACACTAGAACTCCAACATAATATACTGGAGTTCCAGCATAAGTACACTAGAACTCCAAGTATAATTGTCTAGTATAATGCTGGAGCTTGGAACACCAGTGCTCCAGTCTCCAGTATATTATACTGGAGTCAGCAAAGTATATCGGTCCAGCATAATATGCTGGAGTTCATACACAGGTGCACCGATCTCCAGTATATTATGCTGGATCGGTCTCTGTTGCAGTAAAATAGTGGCTATTTTTCATTAACTTCGTAAACACTGGCTATTTTTGAATGACCAGTCCGAAAACTGGCTATACCGTGCTATTTTTACCAATATTCTAGAACCAACACGTTATCAGGGCATTTGCATCTATACCCGCTTTTTGGGTCACGTTTTAACTTATACCCGCTTTGTAAAAAAAATTGCAAGCGTACCCACTTTTTTGTGTAACTTCAGCATACGGGCATGAAGTAGAAAAGGCAATTACGCAAATTTCAACATTCTAGAAGGCGGGCCTAAAGTAGCAAAAATTGTTGAACCAAATGTGCTGAAGTTTTTGTTTGTTAGCTGAAGTTTTGTTCTCTATTTACTGAGATTTTTGTTTGTAATTGCTGAACTTAATTAAGCATTCTAGTAGTTGAAGTTTTGTTCTCTATTTGCTGAAGTTTTTGTTTGTAATTGCTGAACTTCAGCATGTTTTAGCTGAAGTTTTTCACGTAAACTTAGTGTTGGCTGAAGTTTTTATTTGTAATTGCTGAACTTAAGCATTCTAGTAGCTGAAGTTTTGTTCTCTATTTGGTGAACTTCAACATGTTTTAGCTTAAGTTTTGTTCAATATTTGCTTAACTTCAGCAAGTTTTACGCTATCATGTAATTGATTTTTTTGTACAGATAATAAGTTTATCATAAGTAGAATTAGTAACTTAAAAAATTAGATAAATGATTTAGCACAACAGGTTAAAATGCATTGATAATGTACAAAGCTGAATCCAACAAGTTACTATCATCTTCTTCAAAACTTACTTTAGAAAATTATTTATAATTTATTTTTAAATAATCTGATAAACATACTTATGGCAATCATCCCCATGAATTGAAGTTTTATAGCAGCACCAACAGCATAAGAAGAAGAAGAAGAAGAAGAAGAAGAAGAAGAAGACGAAGGAGGAGAAAGGGGACTGAAGTCGTTTAAAAGTGGGGTACAAGTTAAAACATTTTAAAAGAAAATGGGTATAGGTTGAATGTGGGCACCCCGTGCAATTTCTGCCACATTATCATCTAATTGATTTTTCGTTCTAATTCTCAATCCGCAAATTATCAGTGTGAACACATGATTTTTGCCACGCTTAAATTACTCCTATAAATTCCTTAGAATTAGAATTTTTCTTTATTATCTGAATTTTTAGGAATTAATTGCTTGATTTTGTGTCTTGCTTGTATTTTTGTGCATTTTAGTTGTCATAATTCATAAAAAAGATACAAAAATAGTGTATTGGCATTTAGATTTCGATTATATATTTTAGCTTACTAGTTAATTAACATTACTAAAATAAGAGAAAAATAACAAAAAATAGTCTTTTTACAATTTCAAATTTTACATTTTACATTTTTTATTTAGTTTCCTCTTAAATTAGGAATTAGTAATTAGTATCATCTTAGATTTAATTTGGGTCTTTTTATTTTATATAATAAAATCAAAAAATTCAAAAAAAAGAAGAAGATAATAAGTAAAATACACAAATAAATAAAAGAAGGAAAAACAAAAGAAATTAAATAAAAAGAAAAAGAACTGGGTTGTTACATTTAGGTGAATCTGAGCCCAAAGAACCACCCACGCCCAAACCAACCCAGGCCCAAATTATCCCTACCCGGTCCAGTCCCCGCTTCCCCCTTCAACGAGGTCGTTCCATCACTTAAATCGTGTCCCTTGAATTTTAATCTAACAGATGAGAAGCGTCCTAGGTTTATTAGTTTAAAGATATCGGAACACCCCCCCACCCCTCAGTCATCGTCCCATAACCACCCCTAATTAGCTCTGTGTAACACCACCGCCCGCCGCCGACGGAAATCGCCCACGACGGCGGCCTACCTCCAAATGCCACCAAAAATACACCCTAGATTCCCTGTTCCTCCCTCTCTCCAAATCCATACCCCTTTTTCCTTGAATCACAGCCAAAACCTTCGAATCTTAGATTAAAGAAACTCCGGCGAAAACGTCACCTTGCCCAAACACCACCAAATTTACACCACAAGACTGCCTCCGTGTCCTCTATCGAACCCCCTTAGCCCCGTCCCTCGAATCCCGTCGAAAATGTTCGAATATCAGTTTAAGTTTTTCCGGCCAAAACCCTAGTCACACCAACTCGCCCCAAAATGATACCATATGTCCCTTGGGCCCTCCTCATCAAGAATTCAATGTCATTAACACTCAATTCCCACTAGAGACGGCCGAATTTGAAGTGTGAAAGTCAGCCGGACTTCGAGCCATGGTAGTGAGTTTTTGTTTTCTTTTTTCCTTTGTTTAATTCTTTTATTTTTGCTTCTGTGATCATATTCGTTAAATTCTAGTTTAAGAAGTTTCCGTTGATTTTGATCCTAATTTTATGTCTGATTGTTGTTTACTTAGACTGTAATTCGTCTTGCTTTTCTTTTAGTTTAGTTTGATTATTAGCATGACTTCATTAGAATATGATTTGTTACGATTAAAACTTGTTTTGATAATTGATTAATTTTGTTGGATAGGTTTGGATATTAGTCCAATTGGGTTCAAATCATTCTTTGATATGTGTTCTAATTCACATTGCTTCATTAGCTGATTACTTTGCCGTTGTCTGGATTGCTGAAGATTGTTAGTTAACTATGGTTAGTTGTTAGATAATCATAGTTAGGAGTTGGGTTGGGTTAGACTAATTTAGTAATTTCAAATGAGTTCAAGGGCATTTCGGATAACTAGTAAGATACAGAAATGCTGTAGATTAAACCTGAAGTTCCTAGAACCTTCTAGATAGGGGTAAAATTAGAATTTCAGAAAACTAAGTATACTTACTTGAAGCACAAGTCACTAAACAAAGGGTGAAAAGTCAAAAACTGAAAATAAAAGAGGGATTGAAATGAAAGAAAACAAAAATCTGAGTTGCACTTCATTTTTGCCTATAAAAGGCATCACAAATGC
Source organism: Nicotiana sylvestris (assembly GCF_000393655.2). Taxonomy (NCBI): domain Eukaryota; kingdom Viridiplantae; phylum Streptophyta; class Magnoliopsida; order Solanales; family Solanaceae; genus Nicotiana; species Nicotiana sylvestris. The sequence goes on from NC_091065.1 coordinate 51,615,000, forward strand.
CTTGAATAGGGGGTGTTTTTTTTGAGCCATAAAATTCCCCCAAAAAAACCTTTCCTGAGATCTGAATCAAAGTTTGAATTTCAAATTTTAGAAGTTCAAAAATCTGCAGTCTTATAGTTTTTCACCTTCTTTTAGATCTGAATTGCTACTCAAAAATCCAAAAACAAACAGAAATATAGTAGAAAAATCAGAAAAAGAGCACTGTTCCATTGAAACTTTAGGATAATTTTGATCTCTAGTTGTTAAATCACATCTTCTAGTTCAATGTTTGGTTACTGGGTATTCAGAGGTCTATTGGTCCGATTTCGAGTGATTTTGAGTCTGAGTAAGCAGTTTTGGTTGAGTTTCGTTTGCTGAGAGTTTCAAAGGGGTTTTGCGTTCATTTTCGAGTTTATTTGGGTGATTTTGGTGTTGTTCTGGGTGGTTTATCAATCCTGTTTGAATTGAAACATTTCTGCAATCATTTCTGGGCTGTGATTCAATTTCCTGGGCTGTGCATTTGTTGCTGTTTGATTATCTCTTGGTTTGCTGTTGTATTGTTACTGCTGATCCCCTTATTCTGTTAAAAATTCCATTTCCAGGTACACATTCTAATCATGTGTGATGGAGCTGTGAAGTGAAGTAATAAAATGAAGTTTTCGTCCATGTGAATACCTGTAGTTTAATTAGTAATGCTTTAATTTTAGTTTGTTGGAACCGTGTTGAATTAGAACTAATAATGGACTGTTCCGGGCTTTTGATCTCTGGTTATTCAACATTAGTTTTTTAAAAAATAGTAGGTATTTCCTGATTCTACTAACCTCGTTCTGTTAAAAACTAAAAATCAAAATAGTTTGTTATTGCAGTAGTTAACAGGTATTGATGGCTGGATAATAGTTTATTCTAGTTGTTATAGTTGTTATCTAATCAGTTGTGAATAAAGTAAGTCCAGGTTATTGGCCTATTTATGTTAGTGAGGTAATTACGTACTCAATCTAATCATTTGCTTGTCACCTTTGCTATATAATTAGTTGTGAAAATTGCTTAGCATTTTCCCATTATTATTAATGAAGTAATCCAAATTGCTTAGTTAATCCTTTACCTTCACCGTCAGTAATATTTAGTAACTCATTTATAGGCAAACCCCTGATAATTTAACGAGTAATGCATTGCTCTTCCTTCTCTCCACTCAATGAATGCACGTTTAGAATGATTTGAAATGAATGCAGCATATTGAGTTCATTTGTTATTGGGCTTAAAAGGACAGGACAGCTGACGGCCCAGTATCTGACTCAAGGACTCGATCCCTCGACCTCTTTCACGAAATCTGACCAGCCTTATTCAACTTGGGGCTGGTCTCAGGCCCAATGTTAGATTTATGTGAAATATCTGTCCGATTTTCTAGGCTTCGTATGGTTTGGGTTGTTTTGGCCCAAGGTCAAAAAGGGCAATTGGTTTAGTAATATCTAAATAGTAGACTATGGTTTTATTTCGTAACAGTAAATTAATTAGGACCCTTTTTATTTTTTAGAGACAAATAAAAAGTAGAAAATCATAGTCACTTTTAGGTTTACCCCTTTAATAAAAATGAGACGAGCCTCGCCAAACAAAAAAAAAATGCAAATTTACGGGGCCCTCAATAAATATTTGCATTAAAATACTTAGAAAGCGAGATAGGCGTTTAGCAAATTTCACGGCCCTCCCCAAAATAATAACGCGTTAGACTCTTTAGGCGCGATTTTAATAAAATTACATTCTTAAACTCGGGTGTGCATTTCATGCAACCCAAATCCAAATCCCAAAACGTTGAATAAGAATGTGTCGAGGATCCGGGTGCATTTCATGTGACGTGATCCAAAAACACGTTTTTAAACGACGTTCATTTTCTCAAAATTTAATTCAAAGTGGTAAATAATTTAAAATTGCACTGTAGGATTGAACATGTATTAAAATCATATTTTAGCTATCTATAACAATTTAAGCGACCGTGATAGCCACGGGACCCGGGGGCGCCTAACACCTTCCTTCGGGTCAACAGAATTCCTTATTCAGAATTTCTGGTTCGCAGACTCCATTCGGTAAGTCGAAATTTTCCTCGATTTGGGATTTGAAATAAACCGGTGACTTGGGACACCAGAAAACAAACCATCCCAAGTGGCGACTTAAAAAAATGAATAAATAATCTCATTGCGAATAGTGTCACTTTAATTGGAAAAACTCTCTTGTACTACCTTCGGGTGTGTAAAAAGGAGGTGTGACAGCTCTGGCGACTCTGCTGGGGAAAACCCACGACCACGTGGTTCAGGGTTTAAGAATTCGAGCTTAGAATAATTGTTATGTTTGGCTTTATCTGATTTTTCTACATATTTCATGCTAAATGTGCTAAATGCTTTACCGCTTTGATATTATCTGAACTGTATATAAACTGTGCCGAAACCCTTCTCTTCTCACCATCGGGGGTGTGCTTACTGGTTGAGACTCCCTATTCTGTTAGTGTCACACCCTGAAATAAGAAAGAGGCCAGACAAGTTACAAAGCCGGACGATCTCGCGGGTCCCCGGTACGTTGCCCCCTCCTTGACTCGAGTTGTCCGCTCGGGTACACAGTCTATAACAAATACCTAGGCTTTGGACCTAGAATAACGTGACTTCATGCCGGATCCCTAGTAGGAACGCTTGTTTGCATCATGTTGCATTTGACTTAGGGGACTCAACACATGGGTTGCGTCCGTCTAGGACTAGCAACCTGAAATGAGAAAGACCATCCTGATGCATCCTATTTGTTTTCCGTGCATTTATTTGTTTCGGGCCTGCATGCTGACCGGTTTCTGAATATCGGGAAAATTGAGAAAAAAGAAAAAGAGAGAGAAATAACAGTGTAGAGAGTTTATTGCCTACTTTTAGAAAACCAACGCCGAATACTGTCGAAACTCTGCCGAAATTTTAAAAAAAATATATGTTTATAGTTTGTTTTACTCAAAAAAGCAAAAAAAAAAGGGAGAAAAGGAAAAAGGGTTTGGTTGTATTGATGAAAAAAAAAGAGTCTTGTTTTCAAAAATAATTTATTTTCCCGAACTACGCCGGTTTGATTCTCACAGGGCGTGGGATACGTAGGCAATCCTCATCGGGTCCAACCTCCCTTTTGCAAAAATAGCTTAAAAAAAATAATAAATAAATAAATAAATAAATGTCAGAATTTTAATTTTTGTCATAAATAAATCGAGTAATGCCGTTTTTTGTCAAAAATAGCCGAATGTTCCCGAAAGGGACGCCGGAAGGCTGACTTTGCATAAACGGCAACTTTTGGTCATTTTTTGGATTTTTGACCGGTTGACTCACACAATCTTAAAATCTTCGTTCCCGAAGTGCTGAAAGGCCGTGTTCGAAAAACTGGATCTTTCTTTTAATCTGTGAAAAATTAAAAATAGTCAATTTGTTGAGTCAAATAAATTTTATTTTTTGTTTAATCACCTTAATAAATGTGCAGGATGAGCACGATGCAAAATGAACATTTTTCAATAATGACTAAAATACCTTTCGAGTTGCGGCTATGGTGGGATGATTTAGGTGGTGAAGGGCATGATGAGGTCAAGAAATATCTGAAAGGTCTTACGGGTTTATTGGAAATCCAGCCTCGGGGGATATCATAAGAGCTTTGGTCACATGATGGGACCCGACACACAATGTCTTCCACTTCTCCGATTTTGAACTCACCCCGACTTTGGAGGAAATAGTCGGGTACATCGGAAATGCTGAAGTTCCGTTAAGGCAAAAATACTTGGTTGCTCCAAGAGCTGTCCCTGCGCATCAGTTTTTAGATTCATTAAAGATACCCAGAACGGTCTGTAACCCAGATTTGGCCGCAGGTTTTTGTAATCCGCGCTTCATATACGACAGATACGGTCATGTCGGAGGATTCAACAATCCGGGTAACAAGTTATGCATCAAAAGTAACTGTCAGAAATGGGATGAGCATAGACGAGTGGCTTTTATGATAACCTTTTTGGGCCTTTTGGTGTTCCCAAGAAAAGATGGGAACATTGATCTGAAAATAGTCGGGATCGTCAGTACCTTGCTCACTCAAGATGAAAGCACTCTTGTGCCCATGATAGTATCTGATATCTTCCGAGCTCTCACAGCCTACAAAGCCAGAGGGAACTTTTTCGAGGGGTGTAACTTGTTACTACAAATGTGGATGACTGAGCATCTATGCCACCGTTCCCAGCTCTTGAGTTATGGTTCCTCGAAGAAAACTTGCATAGAAGAGTTCTACACAAGAATCAAGGGGGTTAGTCTACCTGAGGGAGTTACGACGTGGACATCATTCTTTCGGACCCTCACCGCCAGCCAAATATAATGGACTCTAGGATGGTTGCCCGTTGATGAGGTCGTATATATGCCGGCAGCTAGGACCCACTTTCTATTGATGGGACTCAAGAGCATTCAGCCCTACGCGCCATATCGGATTTTGAGACAACTCGGGAGATGCCAAACAGTGCCACAGGAGGAAGATCTTAGTGCTCAAGTAATTGAGATTAGCCCTAACGGATAGTTTCCTGAAGCAAGAGTCTGCCAGATCTGGATTGAATGCCAATATTTAAAAGCAGATACTTGCGTGCAGGATCGGGCCAAAGGAGAAGTGGCGCTAGGATACCTTGCTTGGTACAGGAGAGAACTTGAGCACAAAAGGCCGGCTAAAAGACCCCATCTCCAGAATTTTGCTGAATCATCACAAGAACAATGAGGTTGGCTGGCAAAAGAAAAGAGCTACACGGCAGAAATAGGCCAGTTAAAACAAAATATTAGAGACCTTGAGTTTGAAAATAGCATGCATGCCGCAGCTGATGAGGGAGATAAAAAGAAGCTGGCCCAGGAAAATGAGATGCTCAGGGCCCAGATCCAACAAATGAGGATAGATTCTGATAAACAACAAAGGAGTCGGTCGGATGAACGGTTGATAAAAGGGTTGAAAACGGAAATCGTTGAGTACCGGGATGAGCTGAAGAAATCCGAGTGTACCATAGCAGAACTCCAGGCACAGTGGGCAAAAAGAACAAAAGAGCACACACAGTATCGACAGCAGGTGAGGAAGGATTATGAAAATACCATTGCTAATCTGAAAAGAAAAATGATCACTCTTGAGGACAAGGCAGCTAAGCAAGCCCAAGCTTTTGAAACCGAAAGTGGACACTGCTATGATTTACTGGCCCGAATGGAAGTAGAAATACAGCAGCTGCAGAGACAGTATCTTCAGGATTCTCAGGTCTTGGAGGCCCGTAATGATCAGATAAGGCATTTGCTCATAGAAAAAGGTCGAACCAGGGACAAGATTGAGACTATTGCCCATGCCATCATTAAGAGATGTCGACTGTGTGAAGACATGACCCGCACTGCCTTCTTTTCAGCCATAATGATTTATGTCAAGCGGACAATGTATGAACTGGAGCAACTTGAAATGGATCTCGCACCTAAGCCCGCGGCGAGGCCGAATGACGCCCCGCGGGCACCCATTTTTGAAGCTTTAATGTACTCATAGTTCAAGTCTGTATTTTCCGTTTTAGAGTCTGTTGTCTGTTTGTCGGCTTCCTTTTCGCATCAATAGTTTTGAGTTTGTATTTGGCTTTATTTTGAGTCTATTAGTTCCCTTTTCAAAAATGTTTAGTTTGTAAAAGAATATTTTAGTAATGAAAATTGAAAATTCCCAAAAAATTGTTTCTTTATCTTTCGCATTTAATTTTCACGAACTACGCTTAGTCTGATTCGTGCGGGGTCGCGATACGTAGGCAATCCTCATCAGATTCGACCGTAACCGTAAAGAGAAAAGCAAAAAAGAGGGAAGAAAATAAAGGAAAAACAAAAGAAACAAAAGAGTGGAAGAATAATCAAAGGAAAAACCATGGCAAAAGGAAAAGGGAAAGCAGAAAATGAGGAAAACAGAGGGAAAACAAAAGAAAAACAAAAGAAATCCGGGATGACGCGTGCAACCAAGCAAAACATGTAGAAGTCCATTTAACTGTGTAGGTGCATCACGCCCCAATGTGCGATTACCTATCTGTTATTTATCTCAAACTAACCGTTTGCCGCTGTCAAATCCAGTTAGGTTTATAGAAACAGGTGGTTGGTTTTGTGGTAAACTGGCTTCGCACCACTACTTTACCAGATCTAAAGGTAGTACAGAAATGTCATCAGAAATGACCCTGCCAACAATCCCTATTTCGGAAGATAGCCCACTCTCGGGCGTCCCGGCCTCAGAGTCCGCAGTGGCCGAAGAAAACAGAATCTTACGTCTGAGGGTAATGGAGATGTGGTACGCATGGACAAATGGAAAAGAACCCCCGAGTGTCATCCCTGGATTTCCCGAGTTGTTCCCAAGACCAACGGGTACCTTTAACATTCCCATCAGCCACCCGAACGTCCCGCTAGGACAACCTACTATATCCGCTCATTTCGTAGGAGCAACTTCTGAGGTCCGGCCCCATGCATTCATACCCGGGACAGCTCCAAACATCTTCACTGCTCCACCATCTTCTGCTACAACACAGCCCGCAGTCCCAAGGCCTATGTTTGATCCATCGGCCTTCACTTATTAAACTCCTACTTACCAGCCAGAACTTTCTCCATACTCCGCATATGCTTACCCTTAGCCACCACCATATGAGTTTACACCAGGGCAAGATAAAACCCCTAAAGCCCCAGAGCAAGATGAGATGGCCAGGAGAATGAGGAGCCTTGAACAGAGCTTAAAGAACATGCAAGGTTTGAGCGGGCCAAAGAGTGTCTCTTATACAGATTTGTGTATGTTTCCGCATGTACACTTGTCGTCAGGGTTCAAAACACCAAAATTTGAAAAGTATGACGGGCACGACGACCCCATTGCTCATTTGAAGAAGTATTGCAATTAGTTACGGGGGGGGGGCGGTGGCAAAGAAGAATGTGTTGATGGCATATTTCGGGGAAAGCTTAATCGGCATAGCTTCAGAGTGGTATATAGATCAGGACATATCTCGATGGCACATTTGGGACGATCTTGCCAGAGATTTTGTTCGACAATTCAGTACAACATAGACATTAGACCGGATAGGAATTCTTTGACAAATCTAAGAAAAAAGCCCTCAGAAAGCTTCAGAGAATATGCCATTAAGTGGCGTGAACAAGCATCAAGAGTGAAGCCTCAAATGGATGAGGTAGAGATGGTCACTATCTTCCTGCAAGCCCAAGAGCCCGATTACTTCCAGAATATGATGTCGTCCATGGGAAAGCCTTTCACAGAAGCAATTAAAATCGGGGAAATGGTAGAAAATGGTCTGAAAATGGGTAGAATCTTGAGCCAGTCGGCCATAAGAGCGACCTCCCAAGCCATCCAAGGCGGGTCTGGAGGAATGGCCAAAGGGAAAAAGAAAGAAGAAACGGTCATGGCAGCGTCAGAAGGAAGGAGATACCGGGATCATAGACCGGTGTTCTCCGAAAGAACCCCTCAACACCACTATCCTCACAATGATATGGCCTATGCTCCCTCACCTTATGCGGTCATGAATGCTCAACCTTTCGGCCGACCGCAACCACAAGCCAACCGAAATCCACCTCCATTCCAAAGAAACCAACCTCCTTACCAGAACCAATATAATCCCCGACCACCACAAAATAACTTTCGCCCCCGGGAACCACCCAGGAAACCCAACTTTACACCAATCGGTGAACCCTACTCCACCATGTTCCCTAATCTTGTCCATATGGATATGCTGCAGCCTATTCCCCAAAACAGGCAGAATCCAGAATCTCCAGCTTACCAACGAGGTGTCCACTGTGCTTATCATTCAGGAGCTGAGGGGCATAGTACTGATAACTGCTGGACCTTGAAGAAAGCTGTGGAAAATTTGATTGAACAAGTAAAAATAGTGTTGAGGGATGAAGAAGCCCCGAATGTGACAAATAATCCATTGCCCGCTCATAACAACGGGCCGGTAATCGGGATGATCTGTGAAGACAAAGAGTTTGATCCCGCCTTGAAAGCTATAATTGCTATTGCTGATGCAGAAAGAAAGCCTAAAGCAACCCTGAAGCAGGATAAATGGGAAAAAAAGACTACAACTGTCAAGATTGAACTTGAAAAGAAGGTTGAAACAAAGGCAGAGATGGCGCCTCCAAAAAATGAAGTTCTCTATATTCCGCGAGGTCACCAAGAAAAGCCGTTAGTAGTGGGTATTTCAAAGAAATTTGAAGTGAAAAAGGGAACACCAACGTATGTGCGAAAAGGAGACTATGTGGTCCGAGGGACGATTAAACGGCCTCGACTGAATGAGCCAGTAATTATCGGACGCGTGCCACAGAAGCCAATAACGGACCCGTCTGCGGTGCCATGGAATTATCAACAGACGTTGGTTACATACAAAGGTAAAGAAATCACGGGAGAACTTCCGGGAAATACTTTCGCTGGGAAAAATTCAGATGTACAAGAAGTGAACAATGCCATACAAAAGCGCTTTCCACCCAAGAAGCCTGTAAGTGCTGAGGAGGCAGAGGCTTTCTTCCAAAAAATGAAGATGCCTGATTATGAAGTGGTGGATCAGTTACGCAAGTACCCTGAACAAGTGTCTATGCTATCTTTGTTAAAGAGATCTGCCGAGTATCAGAAGACCCTAGTAAAAACTCTGAATGAGGCGTATGTGCCTGCTGAGACTTCAGTTGAACAGCTCGAAAGAATGGCAGAAAGGTTCTTTGCTGTTAGTCAAATTTCCTTTAGTAAGAACAATTTGCCTCTAGAGGGAGTGGCTCACAACAAAGCTTTACATCTGACTGTCAAGTGTGAAGGTTTTTATGTCAAGCGAGTAATGGTGGATGGGGGTTCGGGTGTTGACATTTGTCCACTCTCTACACTGCAGAGAATGGAGATCGGGACTGGAAAGATTCGTCCCAATAACATCTATGTAATATCCTTTGATGGCATTAAAAAGGATACCATCGGAGAGATAGATCTGGTATTAACCATAGGCCCGGTGGATTTCGAGGTGACCTTCCAAGTGTTGGACATGGATACATCTTACAACTTTCTTCTAGAAAGGACTTGGATCCATGCCGCAGGGGCTGTGCCCTCCACCCTTCACCAAATGGTAAAGTTCGAGTATGAAGATCAGGAAATTGTGGTCCACGGAGAAGACGAGCAGTCTATTTATCGGGACCCATCTATCCCATGTTTGGAGGCTAGGGAAGGAAGTGAACACATTGTTTATCAGGCTTTCGAAGTTGTAGTGGCGGATCAGTACGAAGAAGGGAGCCCTTGTCCCCAACCTTTCCTATCTAATGCTTCGATCATGGTGGCAAAAGAGATGGTTAAATATGGTTTCAAGCCAGGAAAAGGATTCGGAAAAGCTCTACAAGGAATATCGGAGCCAATAACCCTATCCACAACAGAAAAGTTTTTCGGGATAGGTTTCAACCCTACCCCAGAAGATGAAGATTGGGCAGATGAGAGGAAAAGGGAAGGATGGGTCTTGCCACAACCATTGCCACATCTATATCAGACCTTTGTCAATCCAAAATACAGCGAGAATGGAGATCATGAGGCCTTCACGACCGAAGAAATCGAAGATATATGTGGATCTATGAGGCAAATGCTTTATGAAACCAACATGGTTCAGCTAGGGGAAGGTACTAGCATCGCGGAGGTGCTATATATGGGACCAGATGCTAAACTCCAAAATTGGAAGGCTACGTCATTCCCGATCAGGCAGGAGTCCAGGTAGACTTGTCCTGCCACTTTTTCTACATCACGAGTTATCCCAGGGTGTAACTCTGATGTTTGTTCTTTAAGTTTCCTGTCTTTAAATTCCTGAATGTAAACCCTTTTATCTTCCCAATTCCAAGAAATGAAATCAATATTTCATCGTTTATTCTCTTTATTCTTTCTAATTTTTGCTATTTTTCTCTTTTATTTCTTCTTTTCAGTTATAATAATGCGGCTTTAAATAACATGACATGCTTGAGGACTTCACGTCCAGATCCAAACACGCTGTCTAATTGTGAAATCATGAACCAAGAACCGGAATATGATGAAGAAGAGGCTTTTAGGGAAATAAATCGAGAACTGGAACAATTTGAGAATAAACCTAAGCCGAACTTGAATGATACAGAACCGGTTAATTTGGGAACCTCTGAAGAAATTCGGGAAACAAAAATAAGCATTCACACTGATGAGAAAACGCAGGATGCAATAATTCAACTTCTGTTTGAGTTTAAAGATGTGTTTGCTTGGTCGTACGATAATATGCCAGGATTGAGTGTCGATCTAGTGGTGCATAAATTGCCAATTTACCCTGATTGTCCTTCGGTTCAGTAGAAACAAAGAAAGTTTAAGACTGATATCAGTGATAAGTTCAAAGAAGAAGTCACAAAACAGTTGAAAGCAGGGGTAATCCGGGTGGTCCAGTATTCTACGTGGCTGGCTAATGTAGTTCCCGTGCCAAAAAAAGATGGGAAAACCCGCGTGTGTGTGGATTACCGAGATTTGAATAGGGCAAGTCCTAAAGACAATTTCCCTTTTCCCAACATCCACATCCTTGTTGATAACTGCGCCAAACACGAGATACAGTCCTTTGTGGATTGTTACGCAGGATATCACCAGGTGTTGATGAATGAAGAAGATGCCGAGAAAACAGCTTTCACCACACCCTGGGGCACTTACTGTTATCGGGTCATGCCATTTAGGTTGAAGAATGCCGAGGCAACTTATACGAGAGCTATGATCGTCATTTTCCATGATATGATGCATCAAGAGATAGAGGTGAATGTGGACGATGTGATTATCAAGTCCAGAACTCAGGATGATCATGTTCGAGACATGAGAAAATTTTTCGAAAGGTTGTGCAAGTATGATTTGAAGCTGAATCCGGCTAAATGTGCCTTCGGAGTCCCATCAGGCAAACTTCTGGGCTTCATAGTCAGTAAGAGAGGTATCGAGTTAGATCCAACAAAGATAAAGGTTATCCGAGATCTACCTCCTCCGAGAACTAAGAAAGACGTGATGAGTTTATTGGGCAGGTTAAATTATATCAGTCGGTTCATTGCCCAACTAACTACCACATGTGAGCCCATATTCAAGCTATTGAAGAAAGACATAGCAATCAAATGGACATCTGAATGTCAAGAGGCTTTCGACAAAATCAAGGAATATCTGTCGAACCCTCCAGTTTTGGTCCCACCAGAGTCTGGGCGACCTCTTTTCTTGTATCTGACAGTGTTGGAGAATTCTTTTGGTTGTGTCCTCGGGCAACATGATATAACCGGTAAGAAAGAGCAAGCGATTTACTATCTGAGTAAGAAGTTCACTAGCTACGAGGCCAAATATACTTTGTTGGAGAGAACGTGTTGTGCCTTGACGTGGGTTGCTCAAAAGTTGAGACATTATCTTCAAGCTCATACTACTTATCTCATAACCAGGTTGGATCCTTTGAAGTACATATTCCAGAAACCGATGCCCACTGGGAGACTAGCAAAATGGCAAATCTTGCTCACGGAATTTGACATAGTCTACGTTACTCGCACGACAATAAAAGCCCAGGCGTTGGCAGATCATTTGGCTGAAAACCCGGTTGACGAAGAATACCAACCGTTGAGTACATACTTTCCAGATGAAGAGGTAAACACAATAGAAGTAGTCCCCGAGGACACTCATGCTTGGAAAATGTTCTTCGATGGGGCAGTGAACGCCAATGGTGTAGGGATTGGGGCAATCTTGATCTCGCCTACTGGTCAGCATTATCCGGCTACAGCTAGGCTCCGGTTCTTCTGTACGAACAATACTGCTGAATATGAAGCCTGCATCATGGGCATAAATATGGCGATTGACCAAGATGTTGAAGATTTATTGATCATGGGGGATGCAGATTTGATTATCCGGCAAGCCCAGGGAGAGTGGGAAACTCGAGATGTCAAACTTATTCCTTATCGGCAGCATGTGGAAGATCTCGGCAAACGATTCAAATCGATAGAATTTAGGTACATCCCTCGGTGCCACAATGAGCTAGCTGATGCACTTGCTACTTTAGCCTCGATGTTGCCTTATCTGGGAAATGCCCACATCGATCCCTTAGAAATCCAAATCAGGGAAAGACATGGTTATTGTAATGCAATTAAAGCAAGGCCAAACGTCTACCCATGGTACAATGATATTAAGAGGTTTTTGAAAACACAAGAGTACCCCGAACATGCTACTGGAGATCAAAAGAGGGTCATTAGGCGGCATGCGAGCGGTTTCTTTTTGAGTGGTGAGGCCTTGTTTAAAAGAACCCCGAATCTCAATTTATTAAGATGTGTTGACGCTGAGGAAGCTAGAAGAATCATGCAGGAAGTGCACGCAGGAGTGTGTGGACCTCATATGAACGGGTATGTCCTGGCAAAGAAAATACTTCAAGCCGGGTATTATTGGATAACTATGGAAAAAGATTGCTTCAACTTTGTCCGAAAATGTCATCAGTGTCAGGTGCACGAAGATCTGATTCATGTACCTCCAACAGAATTACATCCCATATCAGCGCCTTGGCCTTTCGTCGCCTGGGGTATGGATGTCATTGGTTCGATCGAGCTGAAAGCTTCAAATGGGCAAAGATTCATATTGGTTGCTATTGATTACTTCACAAAGTGGGTCGAAGCCATCACTCTCAAAACAGCCACTAAGAAAGCTGTAGTGGATTTTGTACACTCAAACCTTATTTGTCGTTTCGGCATTCCTGCAACTATTATCACAGACAATGCTGCGAACCTGAACAGTCGTTTAATGGAGGAAGTATGCGAACAATTCAAAATAACGCATAGAAACTCCACTCCTTATCGGCCCAAGGCCAATGGCGCTGTTGAAGCAGCGAATAAGAACATCAAGAAGATTTTGAGAAAGACAATCCAAAGCTCTAGACAGTGGCATGAACAGTTACCTTTTGCCTTACTGGGATATCGCACTACAGTGCGCACATCGGTAGGAGCAACCCCGTATTTGTTGGTTTATGGAACTGAGGCTGTGATACCGACAGAGGTAGAAATTCCTTCGCTCCGGACAATTGTTGAAGCAGAGATCGAAGATAGTGAATGGGTTAAAACTCGATTGGAACAATTGACTTTGATTGATGAGAAACGGATGGCCGCAGTTTGTCACGAGCAGTTGTACCAACAAAGAATGGCCCGCGCCTATATCAAGAAAGTACGGCCCAGGAAATTTGAAGTAGGGCAGTTGGTATTGAGGCGAATTCTTCCTCATCATCAGGAAGCAAAAGGAAAGTTTGCTCCTAACTGGAAAGGTCCATATATCATTAGAAAAATACTGCCCAGAGGAGCATTATACTTGGGTGACATTGAAGGAAACGATCCCGAAGCAGTTGTGAACACGGATGCAGTAAAAAGGTATTATGTCTAAGCTTGCTTCAGGTGACGTCCTTGCGCGATTAAGATGACGAAGGCTTTTGTTCCCGCTACCCAAACACTACTAACCATTGGCAAACCCATTTGAGCCGGTTATTTTTCTTTGATTACCCTCTTTGGAACCCGGAAGCGATATCGAAAAAGGAAAGAAGAAACAAAGTAAAAAAAAAGAGAGAAAAGAAAGATGCAAAAAAAAAATGTTTCTTGAACTACGTCTTGACTTGATTCCGAAAGGATACGTAGACAGCCTCTCCTTGGGGTTCAGTCATACCAAAACAAAAAAACAAATTTCCCCGAAATGGAAACTGGGGCAGATGTTTTAATAGATCAACCATGAACCCATACAAATGGTTCCAAAGTTGCAATTTTGTCCAAAATTCTTTTTCCCAAAATCCGGTACAAGTCCTTCTGATCAACTGCCAAAGGCATGGGAACTGAGAAACATCATTGAAAGCCGATGCATTCTAAATTGAGAGGAATAAAATGAGAGAGTCTTATCGGTGAAAACCTTCGGGCACCATAAGGCGACGGGAGCAGAGAAATTGAAAATGAGAGAGTTCGCTTAGTGAAAACTCGTAAAGAGCACTATCGGACGACGGTAAGAAGAGAAATGAGAGAGGTCAATTAGCGAAAACCCGCAAAGGGCGTTGTCGGCCGAAAAGAGGATATTTCATCACTAAAAGTCTTGGCAAGTTTCTCTGGTTTGGAGACACGGATCAATGGGTTCATGAGAAGCCGAAAGTTAGTACGGGTCGGGCATCCAGTCCAAGAAGCATGTCATGTCAGTTTGAAGCCAGCATGCACCCCAGATAAGTCCTTTTTTCCCCCGAAAGGGACGCTTCTATTTAAAATCCATTATCCTGATCTCTGTTTACTTCTCCTTGAATCCCTTTTGGCTTAACTTTGAATTCCGAAACTGTTACAAAGAAAGGTGGCAGGACCGGTTTCACAGGACTCTTCCTGGCAAGAGTCGAAGAAAATACCCAGCCTCAGTGGTGCATCAGTCCAATCCCGACTGACCATGGTGGTTGATTGCTTCCAAAGTAAAAGACATCGAAAAAGAAAGAAAATCAAAGGCAAAGGTCCTAAAAGCAGAATAAGGTAGAAAGGCTAGAGCCCACACGGGCAAGTCATCATGAAATCCAAAGGCTGAACCCGGTCAGTGTGAAAAGAGATTCACCCTCAAGACCAACAAGCAGAAAAATTCTCGACGGAAATGGGGACGCGATCAAGTGATGGGAATGATCAAGGCCACAAAACCAACAACCGTTTCGACTAACAAATTGTTCTTTGTTGAAAACAGGTCTTATTCAAAGCAACCTTGCAAGAAGCAGGTGCAACTCAAAAGGAAATGAAAGGCGCAAGTGCTAAAATAGCTTTGCAGCAGGTAAACGACCAAAAAGGAAGTTTCCTCAACACTCTTTCAGACATTCTGATAAATAAAAGGAAAACATATAAAGAGAAAAACCAAGAAAAGAAAGAAGAAAAGAAATAAAATGAAAATCCCAAAAGAAAACAAATCATGGTGGTATAGAATCCTTATTCTTTAAAATATCCCGGCCAAAAAACCGAGGATCTCCCGGCCAAAAAACCGCGGAGCTTTTTCTATCCATATCCCGACCAGAAAACTGAGAATCTCCCAGCCAATAAACCGCGGAGCCTTTTTCTATCCAAATCCCGGCCAAAAAACCGAGGATCTCCCGGCCAAAAAATCGCGGAGCTTTTTCTATCCAAATCCCGGCCAAAAACCGAGGATCTCCTTGGCAAAACCCAAGGAGCTTTTTCTGTCCACATCCCGGCCAAAAGTCGAGGATCTCCCGGCCAAAAATCGAGGAGCCTTTTCTTTCCAAATCCCTGCTAAAAGCCGAGGATCTCCCAGCCAAAACCGAGGATTCCTTTCCGCAAACTTACATAATCTTAATCTGAATGTTTAGACATATGTCACAACTAACTCACGAAATTTTCCTAGTGAAAAACTGGGGCAGAAAATTTCGTTTGTTTGTTTGTTTTGATGTCTTAAGCAGGTTGACCTCAAAATACAAAATGACTGATGGAATGAGTCTCGATCCAAAATAAAGAAAAGAAGAAGAAGAACAAAAAGAAATGAGCTCAAGTGCTGAAGCAAATAAAGGTGCGGGTTGCCCAAAATCTGATAGAAGTCGCAAGCTCCGCCAATCCAGTTTTTGACTCAATACTGCAGAAAGAAACAAGCGTCTACAACTTGCGAGCATCAAAATTCAGGTCGAAGTCTACAGCAAAATCAGCTAAGACTCAAGATCAAGTTTCAAGAGAGTTATAGATAGGAATCTTGTAATTCGTAATTGATAGGCATAGCTAGCTTAGCTTGGATTTTCCTTTTGGTGTAATAAGGAGGTCAGCAAGCAGTAGCAGTAGCAGTAGCAATAGTGGTGAAATCACAGCTCCCGGTAGTCCCAGCTACCAGACACTCCCGAACTACACTGACCTGATTCCTTTATAGCCAAGGATATGTAGGCAACTTTTGAAGCAAGGTTCGGTTAGACGGTTTTCAAAATGCTTCTCATGGAGTGCTAAGCGGGCAAAAATCTCATGGTTGCTCATTTATCTTTGCCCGAAAACCCTTCGTGTCTTCGAGCAAAGAGGGGCAGCTGTGAGCACATAATTTTTGCCACGCTTAAATTACTCCTATAAATTCCTTAGAATTAGAATTTTTCTTTATTATCTGAATTTTTAGGAATTAATTGCTTGATTTTGTGTCTTGTTTGTATTTTTGTGCATTTTAGTTGCCATAATTCATAAAAAAGATACAAAAATAGTGTATTGGCATTTAGATTTCGATTTTATATTTTAGCTTACTAGTTAATTAACTTTACTAAAATAAGAGAAAAATAACAAAAAATAGTCTTTTTACAATTTCAAATTTTACATTTTATATTTTTAAATTAGTTTCCTCTTAAATTAGGAATTAGTAATTAGTATCATCTTAGATTTAATTTGGGTCTTTTTATTTTATATAATAAAATCAAAAGATTCAAAAAAGAAGAAGATAATAAGTAAAAACAAATAAATAAAAGAAGGAAAAACAAAAGAAATTAAATAAAAAGAAACAGAACTGGGCTGTTACATTTAGGTGAATCTGAGCCCAAAGAACCACCCACGCCCAAACCAACCCAGGCCCAAATTATCCCTACCCGATCCAGTCCCCGCTTCCCCCTTCAACGAGGTCGTTCCATCACTTAAATCGCGGCCCTTGAATTTTAATCTAACAGATGAGAAGCATCCTAGGTTTATTAGTATAAAGATGTCGGAACACCCCCCACCCCTCAGTCATCGTCCCAAAACCACCCCTAATTAGCTCTGTGTAACACCACCGCCCGCCGCCGACGGAAATCGCCCACGGCGGCAGCCCACCTCCAAATGCCACCAAAAATACAACCTAGATTCCCTGTTCCTTCCTCTCTCCAAATCCATACCCCTTTTTCCTCGAATCACAGCCAAAACCTTCGAATCTTAGATCAAAGAAACTCCGGCCAAAACGTCACCTTGCCCAAACACCACCAAATTTACACCACAAGACTGCCTTCGTGTCCTCTATCGAACCCCCTTAACCCCGTCCCTCGAATCCCGCCGGAATTGTTCGAATATCAGTTTAAGTTTTTCCGGCCAAAACTCACACCAACTCGCCCCAAAATGATACCATATGTCCCTTGGGCCCTCCTCATCAAGAATTCAATGTCATTAACACTCAATTACCACTAGAGACGGCCGAATTTGAAGTGTGAAAGTCAGCCGGACTTCGAGCCATGGTAGTGAGTTTTTGTTTTCTTTTTTCCTTTGTTTAATTCTTTTATTTTTGCTTCTGTGATCATATTCGTTAAATTCTAGTTTAAGAAGTTTCCGTTGATTTTGATCCTAATTTTGTGTCTGATTGTTGTTTACTTAGACTGTAATTCGTCTTGCTTTTCTTTTAGTTTAGTTTGATTATTAGCATGACTTCATTAGAATATGATTTGTTACGATTAAAACTTGTTTTGATAATCGATTAATTCTGTTGGATAGGTTTGGATATTAGTCCAATTGGGTTCTAATCATTCTTTGATATGTGTTCTAATTCACATTGCTTCATTAGCTGATTACTTTGCCGTTGTCTGGATTGCTGAAGATTGTTAGTTAACTAGGGTTAGTTGTTAGATAATCATAGTTAGGAGTTGGGTTGGGTTAGACTAATTTAGTAATTTCAAATGAGTTCAAGGGCATTTCGGGTAACTAGTAAGATACAGAAATGCTGTAGATTAAACCTGAAGTTCCTAGAACCTTCTAGATAGGGGTAAAATTAGAATTTCAGAAAACTAAGTGTACTTACTTGAAGCACAAGTCAGTAAACAAAGGGTGAAAAGTTAAAAACTGAAAATAAAAGAGGGATTGAAATGAAAGAAAACAAAAATCTGAGTTGCACTTCATTTTTGCCTATAAAAGGCATCACAAATGCCTTGAATAGGGGGTGTTTTTTTTAGCCATAAAATTTCCCCAAAAAAACCTTTCCTGAGATCTGAATCAAAGTTTGAATTTCAAATTTTAGAAGTTCAAAAATCTGCAGTCTTATAGTTTTTCACCTTCTTTTAGATCTGAATTGCTACTCAAAAATCCAAAAACAAACAGAAATATAGTAGAAAAATCAGAAAAAGAGCACTGTTCCATTGAAACTTTAGGATAATTTTGATCTCTAGTTGTTAAATCACATCTTCTAGTTCAATGTTTGGTTACTGGGTTTTCAGAGGTCTATTGGTCCGATTTCGAGTGATTTTGAGCCTGAGTAAGCAGTTTTGGTTGAGTTTCATTTGCTGAGAGTTTCAAAGGGGTTTTGCGTTCATTTTTGAGTTTATTTGGGTGATTTTGGTGTTGTTCTGGGTGGTTTATCAATCCTGTTTGAATTGAAACATTTCTGCAATCATTTCTGGGCTGTGATTCAATTTCCTGGGCTGTGCATTTGTTGCTGTTTGATTATCTCTTGGTCTGTTGTTGTATTGCTGCTGCTGATCCCCTTATTCTGTTAAAAATTCCATTTCTAGGTACACATTCTAATCATGTGTGATGGAGCTGTGAAGTGAAGTAATAAAATGAAGTTTTCGTCCATGTGAATACCTGTAGTTTAATTAGTAATGTTTTAATTTTAGCTTGTTGGAACTGTGTTGAATTGGAACTAATACTGGATTGTTACGGGCTGTTTGTTCTCTGGTTATTCAACATTAGTTTTTTAAAAAATAGTAGGTATTTCCTGATTCTACTAGCCTCGTTCTGTTAAAAACTAAAAATCAAAACAGTTTGTTATTGCAGTAGTTAACAGGTATTGATGGCTGGATAATAGTTTATTCTAGTTGTTATAGTTGTTATCTAATCAGTTACGAATAAAGTAAGTCCAGGTTATTGGCATGTTTATGTTAGTGAGGTAATTACGTACTCAATCTAATCATTTTCTTGTCACCTTTGCTATATAATTAGTTGTGAAAATTGCTTAGCATTTTTCCATTATTATTAATGAAGTAATCCAAATTGCTTAGTTAATCCTTTACCTTCACCGTCAGTAGTATTTAGTAGCTCATTTATAGGCAACCCGCTGATAATTTAACGAGTAATGCATTGCTCTTCCTTCTCTCCACTCAATGAATGCACGTTTAGAATGATTTGAAATGAATGCAGCATATTGAGTTCATTTGTTATTGGGCTTAAAAGGACAGGGCAGCTGACGGCCCAGTATCTCACTCAGGGACTCGATCCCTCGACCTCTTTCACGAAATCTGACCAGCCTTATTCAACTTGGGGCTGGTCTCAGGCCCAATGTTGGATTTATGTGAAATATTTGTCCGATTTTCTAGCTTCGTATGGTTTGGGTTGTTTTGGCCCAAGTTCAAAAAGGGCAATTGGTTTAGTAATATCTAAATGGTAGACTATGATTTTATTTCGTAACAGTAAATTAATTAGGACCCTTTTTATTTTTAGAGACAAATAAAAAGTAGAAAATCATAGTCACTTTTAGGTTTACCCCTTTAATAAAAATGAGACGAGCCTCGCCAAACAAAAAAAAATGCAAATTTGCGGGGCCCTCAATAAATATTTGCATTAAAATACTTAGAAAGCAAGATAGGCCGTTTAGCAAATTTCACGGCTCTCCCCAAAATAATAACGCGTTAGACTCTTTAGGCGCGATTTTAATAAAATTACATTCTTAAACTCGGGTGTGCATTTCATGCAACCCAAATCCAAATCCCAAAACGTTGAATAAGAATGTGTCGAGGATCCGGGTGCATTTCATGTGACGTGATCCAAAAACTCGTTTTTAAACGACGTTCATTTTCTTAAAATTTAATTCAAAGCGGTAAATAATTTAAAATTGCACTGTAGGATTGAACATGTATTAAAATCATATTTTAGCCATCTATAACAATTTAAGCGACCGTGATAGAACCACGGGACCCGGGGGTGCCTAACACCTTCCCTCGGGTCAACAAAATTCCTTATTCAGAATTTCTGGTTCGCAGACTCCATTCGGTAAGTCGAAATTTTTCTCGATTTGGGATTTAAAATAAACCGGTGACTTGGGACCCCATAAAACAAACCATCCCAAGTGGCGACTTAAAAAAAATGAATAAATAATCCCATTACAAATAATGTCACTTTAATTGGAAAAACTCCCTTGTACTACCTTCGGGTGTGTAAAAAGGAAGTGTGACAATCAGTATTTCTCAAACATTACTGGATCAAATGGCACAGAAATTGTGGAGAAAGAGATAATTTTTTTTCAAATGAAATGAAAATTGAGTTCATGTAAAGGGGAATGATTTCCAATCAAAAGGGATGAAGGGTTAAGAATTCTTTAACTTTTAGACAAAATTAAGGAAAAGAAAATATGACATTTCTTGGCCACTATTTCAACCTTTAGAATTTAGACAAGAACCCTTTAAGTCCCTTCTTTTTCTCTTTTTCCCATTTCCCTTTTTAGGCTGACCAAAGTACTCTAATCCTAATTCTTCTACAATATACTAAGAATATAAAAACAACTGTATGAGGATTATACATTTGGAATCCCTCTATGTCTGACTACATAAAATAAGGTAAGGACTATAAACTTTTTCTATTAACTTAGCTAATCTACCTAGCATTTAATGTATTGTGACAGAAGTGGAAAAAAAAAAACTAAACATTCCACTCAGTAAGAAAGTCAAACGTGAATGCAACATTGAATGTGGACAGCGTAGTTGGAAAAAAGAAAGAAGAAGAAACAGTTAGTTAATGATAGAGTGATAAGTAAAACATTGACTATGAAGTCTAGTTCCAAATTTTGAAATGCGTCCGTGACAAAAGCACAACATGCCATTCAGAACAAGCAGAAAAAGGGGGTCAATGTAAACTTTTCAAAAAGAGCTGCACCATAAATGAAAGAATAAGAACCAGAAATATACTGAATACAAATTCAAACTCAGTGAAAATAGAGTACAATAAAAGAAAAAGACGGATATAGGTAAGGCTAGCAAGTGGGCCTATTAGGCCCTGGACCGGCTCAGGCCCGTGAGCTCATATGGGTAGTGGGCCTAAACAGTCCTACTTGTTTAAGCCCAGCACAAAGGAGACATACAAGCTCATGTGGGCCGGTTCACAGTAGGGGCCCGTTAGGGCCGGGACCGTTTGGGCCCGGGACCGGCTCCTAAGTGGGCCGGTTCAACCGTTCCTAACCGGTCCCAAACGGTCTCAACCTGTCCCCAACCGCTAATTTTAAAAAACAATCTCAATTAAATTTCTGACCGTTGCACCTTTAAAATGTGGCCTTATTGCTGCCAAAATAGTCATTTAACCCTTCCAACTTTATTTTAATCCCAAACTTTTTATAATTATACTTTTTCCCTATTTTCAGCTATAAATACCCCCTCATTCTTTCATTTTTCTTCACCAAATCATCAATCTCTCTCTAATTTTCTTCTAAAATTGGTTACTTTGTTGTTGCAACTTATGTGAAAAATTGCGAAGTTGGTGAATTGAAGTATTCAAGTCTTCAACGATAATTAATTTCAACAAGTTATTCGTCAATTCGGTAAACTCGTTCCAACTCTTTAGTTTTAATATTATAGTTTTGTTTATTTTATTTAATTACTTTGTATAATTATAATTAAGATGACCTATTACTTAAAAAAAATATTTAGTAAAAATAAGGGAAAATCCAAGAGTTGTGAATCTAGTGGCCATTCTATTCTTCCTCTAATTCCCCGGCCTCCCCTACCCAAACCCCATACCCGCCCTCCACCTGCTCCCATTCTTGATAGTGATAATACTTTATTACAATTTACGGAGAGTCAATATGTGCATAATGTTAGAGGTGGTGAAAACTTAGATCATGAATATATGAATTCTCTTTATGGTAATCCAACTATTGATGAAGAAGGTGAGCAGGAAATAGATTTAGATGAAACGCAACCGGATGATGATGCACTCACTAGTCATGTTGCTCAAGTTAACCTAACTAATCTAAATGATGCCCCGGTTGACCCCCTGTTACTACCCCTATTTTTTCTAGACAACCTTCTAAATGAGCCGAAACATCTCTTGTTTGGCCATTTTTTATTCAAATAAGAGAAAAAAATAAAGCTAAGTGTAAAACTTGTGGCAAAGAGTTAGCTTTTAACTATGTTGATCGGGGGGGACGGGAAGTTTGAAGAGACACATAATGATCACCCTCAAGATAAAGCTAAATTTTTTCAAATGAAAACTGCAGTCGGGGGGTTAAGTCCAACTAGTCAGCTTGACCCTAGTACCGGGTCAAATCAATTTCAACCGGAAATTAACACTATTACCAGTGACATTTTATATTATGACCTAAGAAAAGATAGGGAAGAATTGGCAAAAATGGTTACTATTATGTGCTTACCCTATAGTTTTTCGTCTAACCCCCACTTTGTGCATTATATTAAAAGAGTTTTTAATTTTACTTATAAAGGATGGCCTCGCACAACCGTAAAGAGCGATATTTATAAATATAAACATGAATATAAACAATATTTGCGCTATTTACTTACTCATATTAATTGTCATGTTTCTATTACTACTAATATTGGTAGAAGTGGTAATGATTGCGATTATCTTACTGTTACAAGTCATTGGATTGATGAGAAGTGGATAATGCAAAAGCGCATTATTGCTTATAGAATAATTAATTCATGTCACACAAGGCAGTTTATTTCTAGCACGGTTACAGATATTTGTAGATATTTTTGCATTAGTAATAAAATAATGTCAACTCAATGGATAATGCTACTAGTAACACCAATGATGTAGCCTTGCTTACCACTACACTAAATCCTGCATTTAGTAACATTTTTCATGTTAGATGTATTTGTCATATTTACCATTTAATTGTGAGTGATGGTATGAGAATTTTAAATGATGAAATTGAAAAGGTTAAAATGGCTCTTAATTGGATTTTTTTATTCAAACTGTAGAAATAGACTTAGAGAATATTTTAAAAGATGCGATGAATTTGGCCTAAGAAAAAGAAATCTTCCTAAACCTTATCCAACTAGATGGAATTACATGTATGAAAGTTTAGTTGTTGCATATGAATATAAAAATCTCATAAACTCAACGTTTAATGCTCATATAAGTGATGATGATGAGCACCTTACAAATGCGGATTAGGCTAATGTTAAAATGCTTGTAGATTTTTTAGAAAGATTTCATGTTGCTACAAATGAATTTTCTGGGCAATATTATCCTACTATTTCGAACTGTTTAGTTTATCTTGCAGATCTTGCAAATTTATTTGCTTATTTTTTAGAGAGTGGAAAAATTTATGAAGTAACTATTGATTCTATGAGAAAGAAATTTAAAAAAAAAATATTCCCTATTCCCCCTATTTATGGTATTGCTGCCATATTAAATCCTACTACGAAATTAGGCGGTACTCAATATTGGTATCGATCTATTTATAATGGTTTAACACTTGCACCTGAGGAGTTGTCTATACTTTCGGATGCACAAACCTCAATTAAAATAAATGCTCTAACTATTTATAGTGCTTATCAAATTGCACTAGATAATGTTGGAGCAGATATTCCAACTCCTTCTTCTTCTAGTTCTCAATCATCTAAAAGAACTGCAGGAGTAAGAGCACTTACTGCTTGAACCGAGTTCAGGAGTTCTCAAGGTTGTACCACTAGTGATTGTTCACAACTAAATGAGCTTGAAGTTTATTTGTCACAGGGACTTGAGGAAGTGAATCCCGATAGCTCATTTAATCTTTTGGAATGGTGGAAGGACAAAGAAAAATACTTTCCGATCCTTTCAAGGATGACCTGAGACATTTTAACCATTCAAGCTTCAACAGTGGCATCGGAGAGCGCTTTCAGTCAAGCAAGACTACAACTCGGTGATTATAGAGCGTCTATGAGGGAGAGTTTGGAAAAATCAGTATTTTTCAGAGATTGGATCCGTTCGAAACGAAGAAATTTTGGACTTGCTGAATCACAACCATAGGTAGACGAAGCTTATGAAGAAATGCTAGTTGAACTTGCGGAGGATGCAGCTTCGCCCGGAAGCGGTGATGAACAAGCTTCTTTTCCGCCACCACCAACGAAAATTCCTCCTAACCTTGATGGATTTATGAAATTTGTAAGAGATACCATGTAAAATTAATATGTAACTTGTATTTTAGCACATCTTGATTGGTTTATTTTTCTTCTCAATGGTGGTATTAGCACCTTGGTTGTGCTCATTCCATTGGGGGGGGGGGGGGGGAAACTAAGAAAGATTGAGCCATATTTTCTTAATGTTATAATAATAAAAATTATAACGCATTTCTTTGAATATCTTTTTACAATATTTTGTGTTTTAAATTTGAATTAAATTTTTTTAAGTCATAATTATATAATATAATTTACAAGTAAATGCCTTAGATAAAAATTTTAAACAAATAAATAGCCTCACAAATAAATAGGCCCACTTAGGCCCATACACACACACACACATATATATATATATATACTATATAATTTACAAGAAATTATCGTAGACAAATTTTTTTTAAAAATAGTCAAGGCCTACTTAGGCCCGTTTAGGACCGGGCCCGACCCACATAGCCCGAGACCATTAGTTCATGGTCCCGGTCCCTGTCTGGTTACACCCAAAAGCCCACGAAATCCGGGTCTGTTTAAGCCCGGCCCTCGAGGCCCGTTTAGGACCGGGCCCGGACTGTTTGCCACCCTTAGATATATGTGTTATTTATTAGTTAAAATTAAGATTTAAACACGTAATTTGTATGTTATGTTAGCCATGAGTCTTCAGTCTTGTTAGAAACCTATAAACTAATGAAAATTTTAGAGAATTTTTGGTAAAAATAGCATGATATAGCTAGTTTTCTGACCGGTCATTCAAAATAGCTAGCGTTTATCAAGTCAATGAAAAATAGCCACTATTTTGCTGCAACAGAGACTAGTCCATCATAATATACTAGAGTTCGGTGCACCTGTGTATGAACTCCAGCATATTATGCTGGACCGGTATACTTTACTGGCTCCAGTATAATATACTGGAGACTGGAATATCGGTGCTCCAAACTCCAGTATATTATGCTGGACCGGTATACTTGCTGGAACTCCAGTATATTATGTTGGAGTTCTAGTGTACTTATGCTGGAACTCCATCATATTATGCTGGTGTTCCAGCATACTTATCCTGGAACTCCAGTATAATATGTTGGAGTTCAAGTATACTTATGCTGGAACTCCACCATAATATACTGGCGTATTTTCTGGGTTTTGAATAGTGTTTTCGCTCAGATTTATCTTTACATAAAAAGTGGCTAAATTTCAATTACTTTTAAAAATGGGCTATTTTTGAACGATCAGTTATAAATCTTGCTATTTTTGAATTTCGCCCGAATTTTTGGTCAGGGGCGGAGCTAGTAAGACAAAAGGAATTTCAATTAAATTTATTTCGTCGATAATTATACTGTGCAAATAAAATAAAAAGAGATTTCTTTGTAATATATTGATTGTTGGTTCCAAAAAAGTGATAAAATGGATTCAAAAATTGCTTTAGGTGACAAGTAGTGGGTACATAAGTTGAGTTAGTTCAGGTTCTTTATTTACCAAACCAAACTAATTGTATTGGTTTTTTAAATTTATAAACCTAAATAAACCAACAAAAGTCTGTTTTTTTAATCTCATTTTTTTCTTTTCAATTTTCTTACTACTTTTTGATGAAATCTTCATAACACAAAACATTTTTTTTCTTCAGATATTTTTTTAGTCATAGTAAGATATAATAAATATAAGGTAATTTTCAAGAAAATAAAATACTAAAATTCCATTAATTTTTTTTTTGTTGCTAATAAGCCCAAATTAAAATAGACATAGCTTAAAAATACTAAGTCATGCAAAAATAAGTATCGCTATTAAGTGTTAATAACATGAAGAAACTGGTTCAAACCCCTAGGGGGTGGTACAAACTGAATGTGGATGCCCGTTTTCATAGCTATAACAAGAATTGTGGTTTAGGCGGTGTTTTCAGAAATGCAACAGGTAGCTGGGTAGTTGGTTTTGCAAAACTATCACATGCAAATGACTCAGTAGCAGCTGAATTAAAAGCTCTACGAGAAGGTCTAAGAACAGCAAAGGAATGAAATATCTTCCCACTTGAGATTGAGACAGACTGCTCAGAGGTTATCCAGGCAATACAAGTCGGTAATAAATTATTTAACAAAATTGTTAATGACTGCAGGTCCTTAATGTACCAGCAGAGGGTTACTCTCCAGCACACTTTCAGGCAGGGGGATAGGATTGCCCATCAACTAGCAAAAGGGGTCCTAGAAAGAGACAATCAAGCTCTTGGAGTGGAAGGAGAGAGTAAAGGAAAGAAGTGCAGTAAAAAAGTTTTTGTTGTACCACCATTTGATGTAAAAGATTTTGTGGAAAGTGATAGACTTGAATCCCCTTCCCATGAAAAACTTATATGTAATGAAGCTTGCAAACTGCTAGCAAGCTTAGGAAACCAATGCATCCTCCGAGATGCATGTTATGTCGACTATGTACTAGATGTTCCTTAGTTATTAATATATCTATTTCCTATTTGCTAAAAAAAAAACATGACGAAATTGTCACGACACCGGTTCGCCCTACGTGAACCCTCGTGATGGCACCTAGTCTCTACGACTAGGTAAGCCTAAATTGAGGAAGAAAACCAAAATTTTGCGGAAGTAAAACAATTTAAAAACAGAAATAAGGTAATAACAGTGTTTAAATGTGTCGCTCGGCATACACCATATATAAATCTCAAAACTAATATCCAAATCCAAAACCCGAAAACCCACGAATCACAAGCTAAGAAAAAGAAATACTACATAGCTCTAACTACGGAATTTGTCTTATAAGAACAGAAAGTACAGAAGGCCTAAATACTAAAAGGTAGGAATAGAAAGGGACTCCTCGGTCTGCGGATGCGACAGATGTACCTCGAAGTCTCTAAGTAGTCGCCTCCCTCAAGGATGGTAGGCCTGAGTAGCGGTACATGGATCTGCACATGAAAAACATGTGCAGAAGGGGCATGAGTACACCACAACGGCACTCAGTAAGTACCAAGCCTAACCTCGGTTGGATAGTGACGAGGAAGGTTAGGTCCTACTGAGATTAAATAAGATATAAGGGTTAACAGTGTGGAATAAAACAGTATAAATAAGGGCAAGAGCTAGAAATAATATAGGATTGAAAGAACAACAACAACTAGAACAGATACAGAATAAATCACGGAAGGGAAATACAGCTCAACACAGGGATAACAATCAAGAATCTTCTAGGATACCGTCCTGTAGTCCAACTATCAGTGCACGAGGATCTACCAGAATTTCGATCCGTAGTCCCAAAGGTAAACCCAGTACTAGGGGAATCTACCGGGTGCATTTTCGGAGTTCCATATAACTATGCAGGGGGATCTATCAGGAATCTAACCCGCAGTCCCAAAGTAAATGTACAGGGGGGTCTATCGGGAATCTAACCCGTAGTCCCAAAGTAAATGTGAAGGGAGATCTATCAGGAACTAACCCGCAGTCCTAAAGTAAACAGACAAGGGGGAGCTACCGAAATCCCACATTCGTAGTCCCAATGTAAATACATAGCAGCAACAAGAAAATATTCAGAGAAGGAAAATTTCATGTTAAGGCGACAAATAATTCTAGCCTAGCATGCTGCACAGAGTCAGGTAAACAGATTGAACAATTAAATCAATTAAATCACTTAGACATGCTTTCCTAAGCTATCAACGGGCTCAATAGTACAAGTAATAAAAGCAGGAGAAGGAACATACTAATAAGTACTTAAAGAAAATCGGATTTCCAATAATTTGCACAAGTATACACTCGTCACCTTACGTACAAGGAGTTTCAATTACCAAATATATCAATCCTAAGGGGAAGGTCCCTCACACAATGTTAGACAAGCCACTAACCTCGAACCGGCTCAAAATTAATCCGAAACCACGCTCTTGCCACGAGTACTCGACTCCAAATGGCCCAAATCTATTCAATTCAATTTCATAGTGTAAATAACACTTCAAGTAACTGATTCTACAATTTAATTCTAAGCTAATATGCGAAATTAGGTAAAATGACCAAAACACCCCTCCGGCCCACGTCTCGGAATCGGGTAAAATTTATATTTCCAGAAACCTCGCACTCTCACGAGTCTAACCATATAAGAATCTCTCAAATCGGATGTCAAAGACTCAATCAAAACTCAATAATTCGGCCTATGAAATTTATCCAATTTTTCCCAAATTTTCCACCAATATTAGAAATTTAAAGGCTAGATTTAAGTTAGGAATCATGGAAATTAATCTAAGTTGGGTAGAGATAACTTACCCAAGTTACCTAGGTGCAAAACTCTTCAAAAATCGCCCCTACCGAGCTCCCAAATTCGAAAAATGTGAAAATAGGCTTACACTCTCGAATTGGGGTTTTAATGAATCTGCCCAAGTATTGTTCATCACGATCGCGAGAAATGGTGTGCGATCGCGAAGAGGAAAAATTGAGTGTCCTTGAACTGGCCTACGCGAACGCGATAGGATGTATGCAAACGCGGAAGAGGAAAAGGGCAGGCTTGCGTGTTTGCGGACGAGACCATGCGAACGCGAAGGGAAAAAGACCACTGAGCCACCGACTCCTAATTCTACTATGCGAACGCGGAAGAGGGAATACGAACGCGAAGGAGGAAGGGGCAGACTTCCGCGATCGCGAGCCAAATCATGCGGTCGCGAAGAACAAATTAGACCCCCTCTGAAACTACACTACGCGAACGCGGAGGGAAGGCCGCGAACACTGTGAAGGAAACCAAATACCAGATTTTTCTGCAATTCCACAAGTACCAAAATGACCCGTTGAGTATTCGAAACACACCCGAGACCCCAAAACCTCAACCAAACCTGCCAACCAATCCTAAAACATCATTCAAACTTGTTCCAACCTTCGGAACGCTCAAAACAACATCAAAATACCTACTTTTCATCGGATTCAAGCTTAAAAATTCCAAAAACTTTAAAAATACACTTTCGATCAAAAAGTCTACCAAACCTCGTCCGAATGACCTGAAATTTTGCGCACACATCCCAAATGACATAACGGAACTACTGCAACTCTCAAAATTCCATTCCGACCCTCGGATCAAAATCTCACCATCGAACCGGAAACTTCCAAGAATTCAACTTTCGGCATTTCAAGCCTAAATTAGTTGCGGACCTCTAAAACACAATCCGAACACACCTCTAAGCCCAAAATCACCTAACGGAGCTAACGGAACCATCAGATTTCCATTCCGAGGCCGTCTTCACATTGTTCCAGCTACGGTCAACTTTCTAACACTTAAACTCTCATTTAGGGACTAAGTGTCCCAAAACTCTCCGAAACTCAAAACCGAACGTCCCGGCAAATCAAAATAGCAGAAATAAACTTGGGGAAAGCAGTTAATAGGGGATTGGGACGTTAATTCTTAAGATGACCGGCCGGGTCGTCACATCCTCCTACCCTTAAACATTCGTTCATCCTCGAACGAGCATAGAGACATACCTGAAGTAGTGAAAAGATGAGGGTAACGACTGCACATATCCTGCTCGGTCTCCCAGGTTGCCTCCTCGACCGGCTGACCCCGCCACTGAACCTTCACGGATGTAATGTTCTTTGACCTCAGCTTTCTAATCTGCGTGTCCAATATTGCCACTGCTCCTCAACATAAGATAGATCCTTGTCCAGCTGGAATGAACTGAAATCCAACATGTGCGATGGATCACCGTGATACCTCCGGAGCATCGAAACATGGAATACCGGATGAACTCCGGCTAAGCTGGGAGGTAAGTCAAGCTCATTAGCAACCTCTCCAACATGCCTCAATATCTCAAAAGGGCCAATAAATCTCAGACTCAAATTTCCTTTCTTCCCGAATCTCATAACGCTCTTCATAGGCGAAAGCTAAAGCAGAACCCGCTCTCCAACCATATAGGAAATATCACGAACCTTCTGGTCCTCGTAACTCTTCTATGTAGACTGGGTTGTACAGAGTCTATCCTGAATTACCTTAACCTTCTCCAAAGCATCCTGAACCAAATCTGTGCCCAATAGTCTAGCCTCACCCGGCTCAAACCAACCCACCGGGGATCTACACCGCCTCCCATATAAAGCCTCATACGGTGCGATCTAGATGCTAGACTAATAGTTGTTGTTATAAGCAAACTCCGCAAATGGCAAGAACTGATCCCATGACCCTCCAAACTCAATCACACATGCACAAAGCATATCCTCAAGAATCTGAATAGTGCGCTTGGACTGCCCGTCTGTCTGAGGGTGAAATGATGTACTCAACTCCACCCGAGTACCCAACTCATGCTGAATGGCCCTCCACAACCCTGATGCAAACTGAGTACCTCTATCTAAAATGATGGAAATCGGAATACCATGGAGACGAACAATCTCTCGGATATAAATCTCCGCCAAACGCTCCGAAGAATAAGTAGTACACACAGGAATGAAATGAGCGGACTTGGCCAGCCGATCCACAATCACCCAAATAGCATCAAACTTTCTCAAAGTCCGTGGGAGCCCAACTATAAAGTCCATGGTGATCCGCTCCCACTTCCATTCTAGAATCTCTATCTACTGAAGCAACCCACCCGGTCTCTGGTGTTCATACTTCACCTACTGACAGTTGAGGCACCAAGCTATAAATCCAACTATATCCTTCTTTATCTGCCTCCACAAGTAGTGTTGCCTCAAATCCTGATACATCTTCACGACACCCGAATGAATGGAATACCGCGAGCTATGGGACTCCTCTAGAATCAACTCCCAAAACCCATCAACATTGGGTACACAAATCCGACCCTGCATCCTCAATACCCCATCATCACCAATAGTCATATCTCTGGCATCACCGTGCTGAACTTTGTCCTTGAAGACAAACAAATGAGGGTCATCATACTGTCGCTCCCTGATACGATCAAATAACGACGACCAAGAAACCACGCAAGCTAGAACCCAACTGGGCTCCGAAAGATCCAATCTCACAAACTGGCTGGCTAAAGCCTGAATATCCATCACCATAGGCCTCTCTGATGCTGCTAAATAAGCCAAACTCCCCAAACTCTCTGCGCGGCGACTCAAAGCATTGGCCACCACATTGGCCTTGCCCGGGTGATAGAAAATAGTGATATCATAGTCCTTTAGCAACGATAACCATCTCCTCTGGCATAAATTTAGATCTTTTTGCTTGAACAAGTGCTGCAAGCTCCAATGGTCAGTATAAATTTCACAAGGTACACCGTATATGTAATGGCGCCAAATCTTTAAGGTGTGAACAATGGCCGCTAACTCAAGGTCGTGAACATAGTAGTTCTTCTCATGTATCTTCAATTGTCTGGACGCGTAGGCAATCACCCTACCATCATGCATCAACACCGCTCTGAGGCCAACCCTTGAGGCATCACAATAGACCGTATATGACCCCAAACCTGGAGGCAGTATCAAAATTGGGGTTGTGGTCCAAGTTGTCTTGAGCTTCTGAAAGCTCGCCTCACACTCCACCGTCCACTAGAACGGAGCACCCTTCTGAGTCAACCTGGTCATGGGGCTACAATCGATGAAAACCCCTCCACAAAATGACGGTAATAACCTGCCAAACCAAGGAAATTGCGGATCTCTGTATCTGAGGATGGTCTGGGCCAACTCTGCACGACCTTTATCTTCTTCGGATCCACTTGAATACCCTCACTCGATACCACGTGGCCTAAGAATGCCACTGAATCCAATCAAAACTCATATTTCGAGAACTTAGCGTATAACTTCTTCTCTCTCAAAGTCTGAAGCACAGTCCTCAGGTGCTGCTCATGATCTTCCCAATTCCGGGAATACACCAGAATATCATCAATAAAGACAATAACGAACGAGTCAAGATACGACCCGAACACATTGTGAATCAAATGCTTAAAGGTTGCTGGGGCATTGGTTAGCCTAAATGACGTAACAAGGAACTCGTAATGACCATACCGAGTCCTGAAAGCAGTCTTCGGGATATCTAGCTCCCGAATTTTCAACTAATGGTAACTTGAGCGCAAATCAATCTTAGAAAATACCCGTGCACCCTGAAGCTGGTCAAACAGATCATCAATACGAGGCAAAGGATAACGGTTCTTCACTGTAACCTTGTTCAACTGGCGATAATCAACACACATACGCATAGAACCATCCTTTTTCTTCACAAACAAGACAGGAGCACCCTAAGGTGATACACTGGGCTGAATAAAACCCTTATCAAGCAATTCCTGTAACTGGTCCTTCAACTCCTTCAACTCAGGAGGAGCCATACAATACGGAGGAATAGAAATGGGCTGAGTGCCCAGCAACAGATCAATGCCAAAATCAATATCTCTATCATACGACATTCCTGGAAGATCAGCTGGAAACACATGGGAAAAATCCCGTACTACTGGGACTGAATCAACTAAAGGGGTATCAATACTGACATCTCTCACATAAGCTAAATATGCGTTACACCCCTTCTCAACCATACGCTGCGCTTTAAGAAAAGAAATAACTCTACTAAGAGTGTGATATAATGTACCCCTCCAATCAACACGCAGTACACCTGGCATAGCCAGCGTCACGGTTTTGGTGTGACAAACAAGAATAGCATAATGGGGTGATAATTAGTCCATGCCCAAGATAATATCAAAATTTACCATGTTGAGCAACAATAAATCAGCTCTGATCTCAAAACCACTAAGAGCAACCAAACACGACCGATAAACGCGGTCCACAACAAGAGAATCTCCCACAGGAGTAGAAACATAAATAGGGGAATTCAAAGAATCCCGAGATACACCCAAAATGCAGAGCAAAATAAGAAGACACATAAGAATAAGTGGAGCCTGGATCGAATAGAACCGATGTATCTCTGTGACAAACCAGTATAATACCTGTGATGACAAAATCGGAGGCAACATCCTCAGTACGGGCAGGAAGGGCATAATATATGGCCTGGCCTTCCCCTCTAGCTGGTTGAGCATGTCGGGTAGCAACTGGTGCTGTGATTATAGCCTGAGAACTCTACGAAGCGCGCTGTGGCTGAGAAGTCTGTGGAGGTGCACTCCTCCCAAGTCTAGGGCAATACCTCACCACATGGCATATGTTACCACACTCAAAGCAGCCTCGCAGCTAGTGTGGTAGTGGGAACTGTGCGGTACGGGTACTCCAAGACCCTCTGAACACCTGAAACACTGTGTAAAATCTGAGATGCAAACTGAGCTGGCTGACCCACAAAACCTCTACCATGTCGTACTCTTCTTCAAAAATAAGGACAAGTGGGTCTCCCCAGTCTACGAGGTCTACTCACTCCCCTATACTCTCCCTCCTAACCTCGTCTGCCCTCTCTCTCCTGGACCCACCTGTCCTCTACTCGGCGAGGGGTTCTCACCACCTGCTGAACTGGGACCACAGCCTGTGTCGCTATGACACCTGGAACCTAACCAATGGGAACTCGTTGCTCTGGAGCGGGGGCAGCGGGAGTCTGGGTCCCTCCCTCGATCTGTGAAGTAGTTGGTACAACCTGAATTAACCCCGCCTGAACTAATGTACCAAACATGCTCAGGAACTGTGCTAATGTCTCCTAAAATATTGGAGTAGTAGTAGCAGTAGGTGTATCCGATGCCTGAGCTCTGACTGGAACTGCTGGTGACTCTTCGGTGGCAGCTCGGGCGGGTGCTCTAGCTGCACCACGTGCGCGTCCTCGGCCTCTACCCCGGCCCCGACCTGTGACAGCTCTCGCAGGGGGCGCGAGTGTCTGATCATCTCTGGTAGCATGTATCCTCACCTTCTCTGAGAGAATAGAAGACAAAAGTTTAAGATTGTGATGTCAAAAATCTCGCACGACAGGGAAATCAAATGAAGTAGAATTTTCCTAACGGTTACATAGCCTCTCGTAGATAAGTACAGACGTCTCCGTACCGATCACCGAGACTCTAATAAACCGGCTTGTGATCCATGACTCCTATGAACCTAGAGCTCTAATACCAACTTGTCATGACCCCAGTTCGCCCTCCGTGAACCCTCGTGACGGCACCTAGACTCTACGATTAGGTAAGCCTAAATTGCGGAAGAAAACCAAAATTTTGTAGAAGTAAAATAATTTAAAAGTAAAAATAAAATAATAACAGTATTTAAATGTGTCGCTCGACATACACCATATATAAATCTCAAAACCAATATCCAAATCTAAGATCCAGAAACCCACGAATCACAAGCTAAGGAAAAGAAATACTACATAGCTCTAACTTCGGAATTTGTCTAATAAGAATAGAAAGTACAGAAGGGCTAAATACTAAAAGGCAGGAATAGAAAGGGACTTCTCGGTCTGCGGACTCGGTAGATGTACCTCAAAGTCTCTAAGTAGTCGCCTCCCTCAAGGATGGTAAGCCTGAGTAGCGGTACATGGATCTGCACCTGAAAAACATGCGCATAAGGGGCATGAGTACACCACAGCGGTACAAAGTAAGTGCCAAGCCTAACCTCGGTTGGGTAGTGACGAGGAAGGTCAGGGCCTTACATAGATTAAAGAAGATATAAGGGTTAACAGTGTGGAATAAAACAATATAAATAAGTGCAACAACAAGAAATAACATAAGATTGAAAGAACAACAACAACTAGAATAGAGACAGAATAAATCACGGAAGGGAAATACAGCTCAACACAGGGATAACAATCGAGCATCTTCCGGGATACTATCCTGTAGTCCAACTATCAATGCACGGGGATCCACCGGAATCTCGATCCGTAGTCTCAAAGGTAAATACCCAGTACTAGGAAAATCTACCGGGTGCATTCCCGGAGTTCCATATAACTGTGTAGGGGGATCTATCAGGAATCTAACCCACAGTCCCAAAGTAAATGTGCAGGGGGATCTATCGGGAATCTAACCCGCAGTCCCAAAGTAAAAGTGTAGGGGGATCTATCGGGAATCTAACCCGTAGTCCCAAAGTAAATGTGCAGGAGGATCTATCGGGAACTAACCCGGAGTCCCAAAGTAAACAGATAAGGGAGAGCTACCGAAATCCCACATCCGTAGTCCCAATGTAAATACACAGCAGCAACAAGAAAATATTCAGAGAAGGAAAATTTCATGTTAAGGCAACAAATAATTCTAGCCTAACATGCTTCACAGAGTCAGGTAAACAGATTGAACAATTAAAGCAATTAAATCACTTAGACATGTTTTCCTAAGCTAACAACGGGCTCAATAGTACCAGTAATAAAAGCAGGAGAAGGAACATACTAATAAGTACTTAAAGAAAATCAGATTTCCAACAATTTGCACAAGTACACACTTGTCACCTCACATACAAGGTATTTCAATTACCAAATATATCAATCCTAAGGGAAAGGTCACCCACACAAGATTAGACAAACCACTTACCTCGAACCGGCTCAAAATTAATCCGAAACCATGCTCTTGCCACGAATACTCGACTCCAAATGTCTCAAATCTATTCAATTCAATTTCATAATGTAAATAACACTTCAAGTAACTGATTCTACAATTTAATTCTAAGCTAATATGCGAAATTAGGTAAAATGACCAAAACGCCCCTCGGGCCCACATCTCGGAATCGGGTAAAATTAATATTTCCAAAAATTTTGCACTCTCACGAGTCTAACCATATAAGAATCTCTCAAATCGGATGTCAAAGGCTCAATCAAAACTCAATAATTCGACTTATGATGTTTATCCAAATTTTCCACCAATATTCGAAATTTAAAGATTAGATTTAAGTTCGGAATCATGGAAATTGATCTAAGTTGGGTAGAGATCACTTACCCAAGTTACCCAGGTGCAAAACTCTTCAAAAATTGCCCCTCCCGAGCTCCCAAATTCAAAAATGTGAAAATAGGCTTAAACCCTCGAATTGGGGTTTTAATGAATCTGCCCAGGTATCGTTCATCGCGATCGCGAGAAATGGTGTGCGATCGCAAAGAGAAAAAATTGAGGCTCCTTGAACTGGCCTACACGAACACGACAGGATGTACGCGAATGCAGAAGAGGAAAAGGGTAGGCTTACGCGTTCGCGGACGAGACCATGCAAACGCGAAGGGAAAAAGACCACTGAGCCACCGGCTCCTAATTCTACTATGCGAACGCGGAAGGGGGAATGCAAACGCGAAGGAGGAAGGGGCAGACTTCTGCGATCGTGAGCCAAATCATGCGATCACGAAAAACAAATTAGACCCCTCTGAAAATACACTACGCGAACGTGGAGGGAAGACCGCGAACGCGATGAAGGAAACCAGATACCAAATTTTTCTACAATTCCACAAGTTCCAAAATGACCCGTTGAGCATCCGAAACACACCTGAGGCCTCCGGGACCTCAACCAAACCTGCCAACCCATCCTAAAATATCATTCAAACTTGTTCCAACCTTCGGAATGCTCATAACAACATCAAAATACCTACTTTTCATCGGATTCAAGCTTAAAAATTCCAAAAACTCTAAAAACACACTTTCGATCAAAAAGTCTACCAAACCTCGTCCGAAGGAACTGAAATTTTGCACACACATCCCAAATGACATAGCAGAACTACTGCCATTCTCGGAATTCCATTCCGTCCCTTAGATCAAAATCTCACTATCGAACCGGAAACTTCCAAGAATTCAACTTTCGGCATTTCAAGTCTAAATTAGCTACGGACCTCCAAAACACAATCCGAACACACCCCTAAGCCCAAAATCACCTAACGGAACTAACGGAACCATTTGATTTCCATTTTGAGGTCGTCTTTATACTGTTCCGGCTACGGTCAACTTTCCAACACTTAAACTCTCATTTAGGGACTAAGTGTCCCAAAACTCTCCGAAACTCAAAACCGAACATCCCGGCAAATCAAAATAGCAGAAATAAACTTGGAGAAAGCAGTTAATAGGGGATCGGGGCGTTAATTCTTAAGACGACCGGCCAGGTCGTCATAGAAACATTAAAGAAAAAATAAAACTAAGTTATATGTTTCACTGTCAAAACTAAAAAAAATATAACGCTATTGAGATTTCAAATGTTGAATGAATTTATTTTATTAGTAAATGGTATTGATTTATTTTTGGTTTGAGCTTTATTTTTAGTTACTAATATTTATGGACTATAAAATTTATTAGATCATTCAAAAACTCTAACCCCAAACTTAAAATAACATGTTAGAAAACACAAAAGTTTACAATGATTGTCCCTCTATGGATTGGCGTTTATTTTTTGTCCTACTTTTGACAAAGAGAAATTTTCAGAAACCACTATTGTTTAGTAGCTATTAACTTTCTATAGCTACCATATACATAATTACTTCCTATAGCTACTATTATGTTGTTACGGTAGTATATTCGTTATATTTGCGTTGCTGTATTCATGAATATAGCAGCAAAAAGCGCCTAAAAATTTGGGTAGTCTAGCTGTAAGCGCATGTATTCACGTGTATTCACGCCATGTATTCATGAATACAGCAGCAAAAAGCTCCGAAAATTAGAGCAATCCAGCTGTACTAGCATGTATTCACATGTATTCGCGTTATAAAAAGTGCCTAAAATCAGGGCAATCAAGCTGTACGCGCATGTATTCATATGTATTCGTGCCATGTATTCATGAATACATCAATAAAAAGCGCCTAAAATCAGGGCAATCCAGCTGTACGCGCATGTCATGTATTCGCGTTACTGTATTCATGAATACAACAGTAAAAAATGCCTAAAATCAGGGCAGTCCAGCTGTATGCGTATGTATTCACATGTATTCGTGCCATGTATTCATCAATATAGTAATGACAATCACATTACAAATTAAGAGAGAAGAAAACATAAATAGGGTATTTCATGCCTCAATGGTAGTATATACCATAAATACTTATTTTGCTATAAAATTTAAAAGGTAGCTATAGAATATAATATTTTAAAATGATTTTGATTAATAATAAATAAGGTGTATCTCCTATTGCAAATAGGAGGTAAAATTTCCTTTCACAAACGTACAAAATTGGACCTTTTAAATTTAATAAAAAACTTTAGGGCTATCCTCTCGCTCATTCTTCTCCAACTCTTAATCTTTTTCACCAAGACTACCGTAGCTCTTTAATTATGGAATCTTAAAATTTTTATTTGGTGGTTGAAAATCGAATTTAATGGTTAATTATGTTAAATACTTTTGTGTGTTGATTATTTATCCTTAAATTTTGAGGTTAAATACTGATCTAAAAATTTACTTTAACAAATCTCAAAATTTTATGGTTGGTCATTAGAAAGTGTTGAAGAAAGACATAGTGAGTCATGTTTATTTAGTGTTATTTGACTAAATTAGTGATTTATGATCGTTTGTGTTGGTGTTTGAAGGTTTTATTTCAAATTTGATATTATTTGGAGCAGATTTTGGGTTGTTTGATCGAAAATAAAATTGCAAACTCGAAGATCACTTTGTTGAACAATACATACAAATTATGTCAATTTTGTAAAATTTTATTGAATAATTTAACAAATAGACTGAATATATGCAGTTAATACAAAGTTACACCAACATATGGTAGAGTTTGTATACAATTGAACAAGTACAAAGTTATGCTAATAGAGTAGAGTTTGTGGTTATCCAACAAGATTTAGACAGAATATAATAAAAAGTTATGCCAACCAGTGGCGGATCTAAGATTTTCAATTCGTGGGTATTTAACTTTTTTTTTTTTTGACGTCACAAGTATAAAGTGCACAATTATTTGAACATGACAATAAAAGAAAGTTAATAAAAGAAGTCGTGTTAATATTATTTGACGCGTGTAACAAAAAATGCAACGACGAGAAATGTTTTAGATGAATTTTGCTACTCTAGAGGAACTGTTTCCTTTTTAGAAAGGGTCGAACTTTGGAGCTTCTTTCTTTCTTTATTTGCTATGTTATAGAGGATTATTAGGTAAAATAGAAAATAAAATATTTAAAAAGGGAAACGTAAAAGAAAATTCAAGGGAAAAATAGTCTGAAAAGGAAATAAATAAAGCAAAATACCTTAACAACAACAACAACAACAACAACCCAGTATAATCCCACTTAGTGGGATCTGGGGAGGGTAGTGTGTACGCAGATCTTACCCCTACCCTGGGGTACAGAAGCTGTTTCCAAATAGATCCCCGACATCCTTCCCTCCAAGAACTTCCCACCTTGCTCTTGGGGAGATTCGAACTCACAACCTCTTGGTTGGAAGTGGAGGTTACTTACCATCATAGCAAAATACCTTAAACCACCCTTAAACTTGGCTTAGCCTCCCCGAACTATGCCCGGTCTTAATGACCCCCTTCAACTTGGCCTTTTGAGAGACATTACCCCCTTAGATGCTGATGTGGCAAAAAGTGTGGGTGCACTCGCCTGCCACATGGATTTTTCTGTATATGTGGCATTTTTTTGAAAAATAAAGTATATTTTTACCGTTTTAAGAATATTATTTTTTTAGATAATTTTGTTCGAATACAATTTATAATAAAACTTGGATAGAACTACATTATTTAGGCTAAATATTTTTATTTGGCCAAAAATAATAAAGTTTTAGTTAATCTTTTTTTGTTTTGACATGAAAATAAAGATTTATACAATTGAAATAAATAGTCAAGACATCTAAAAAGTTATAAAAAATAAATAGTCATTGCATCAATACATTCTTTTTATTTCTTCTTTTGATGCAATGACTATTTATTTCAACTTTGTATTTTTACTTTTTAGGTAAAATCTGTAAAAATAAATAAATTTTAGAGCACTGTAATTTAGAGCTATATAAAAAATTATAGCCAAAATAATTAATTTCAAACTATGTATTTTTAATAACTTTTTAGATGCCTTGACTATTTATTTCAATTGTATAAATCTTTATTTTCAAGTCAAATTAAAAAAAAAAATTAATTAAAACTTTATTATTTTTGGCCAAATAAAAATATTTAGCCTAAATAATATAGTTCTATCCAAGTTTTATTATAAATATTTGAAAAAAAATTATCTAAAAAAGTAATATTCTTAAAATGTTTAAAATATACTTTATTTTTCAAAAAAATGCCACATATACAGTAAAATCCACGTGGCAGGCGAGTGCACCCACTCTTTTTGCCATATCAGCATCTAGGGGGTAATGTCTCTCAAAAAGCCAAGTTGGGGGGGGGGGGAGGGAATTAAGACCGGACATAGTTTGGGAAGGATACTAATAATCTGAGCCAAGTTTAGGAGTGGTTTAAGGTATTTTGCCAATAAATAAAGTAGTAGTATTGGATAAAAAAAGTAGCTACTAAATAAAATAAAATAAAAACCTAATTAGGGTAAAAGAAAGAAAGCAAAAATGAAAATGTTTATGGCTGAGGTTTGAACTCGCGC
This sequence comes from Nicotiana sylvestris, assembly GCF_000393655.2. NCBI lineage: Eukaryota > Viridiplantae > Streptophyta > Magnoliopsida > Solanales > Solanaceae > Nicotiana > Nicotiana sylvestris. The sequence goes on from NC_091065.1 coordinate 51,655,301, forward strand.
CATCCCACTTCATTAAAAGCTGGTACCTTCTCTAACCAAAACACCCATCAAATTCTTTGTTTACTGGGTGCTTTCTGATTTATTATCTCAAATGCCTCAAATTTTTTATAGAACTAAGCATACACTGTATTAAGGTTAATGGGTGCTGAAGCACCCAAATATAGTAATATAGATCCGCCCATGATGCCACCCGATAGAACTTGTGAATAATTAAACAAGTATAAAGTCATGTCAATGGGTAGAGTTTCTGAATTAACCAACGAGATAACTAGGTCTAACACAACACAAAGTTATGCGAATTGGTAGAACTTGTAAATAATTGAATAAACATAAAGTCATGCCAATCCCATAGATTAGTGAATAATTGAATAATATATATGTAATGTGAATAACAATATTAAGTCATATCAATGCGGTAGAATTTTATGAATAATTAACAAATACAATGCTATGATTAAAATCTGGCATCTAAGTTGCGACAAGACACCCAACGAGCCATTATCCACCAAGCAAACCCTCTAGTTAATATATGACTAAAAGCGTAGAATAAGAGAAGAAGGAAAGATACTGAAACGGTCTCATACATATAATAACAATGTGAAAATATAGAATATGTCTCAAACATAAAACTCAAAAGATAGATTACGTTATGGAGCATGAGATTTTTAATACAACTGATACGAGAAGCACTCGATAATAGAGTCATAACAAGAATTAAAAGAATAGAAGTTGAATCCATCTCCACGAACTAGTGGTGGCTCATCTCACTTGGCTAGACCTGACAACTGGCTCGAGACACGTCAATAGGCGGAGTTTCCTTTGTTGGATTTGCGTACACACAGTCACACACTAATATAGTGAGTCTTAAAGACCCTCCAAGATTATCAACTCGCTACAGCTTACCTCTAGGCAAGTCTATAGAAGTCGTTGGTAGTACGTACATGCATCATAAATAAAACAGTACAAGTGTGACGACCCGGCCGGTCGTGTTAAGAATTTACTCCCCGATCTTCCATTAACTTCTTTCCCCAATTTATTTCTGCTATTTTGATATGCCGGGATGTTTGATTTTGAGTTTCGGAGAGTTTTGGGACACTTAGTCCCTAAATGAGAGCTTAAGTGTTGGAAAGTGGTCGTAGTCTGAACAGTGTGAAGACGGCCTCGGAATGGAAATCTGATGGTTCCATTAGCTCCGTTGGGTGATTTTGGGCTTAGGGGCGTGTTCGGATTGTGTTTTGGAGGTCCGTAGCTAATTTAGGCTTGAAATGCGGAAAGTTGAATTTTTGAAGTTTCCGGATCGATAGTGAGATTTTGATCCGAGTGTCGGAATGGAATTCTGGAAGTTAGAGTAGCTCCGTAGTGTTTAATGTGAAGTGTGTGCAAAATTTTAGGTCATTCGGACGATGTTTGATAGACTTTTTGATCGAAAGCGTATTTTTAGAGTTTTTGAAATTCTTAGGCTTGAATCCGATGAAAAATAGGTGTTTTGATGTTGTTTTGAGCGTTACGAAGGTTGAAACAAATTTGAATGATGTTTTAGGATCGGTTGGCAGGTTTGGTTGAGGTCCCAGGGGCCTCGGGTGTGTTTCGGATGCTCAACAGGTCATTTTTGGACTTGGAGGATTGCAGAAAATGCAGCAGGTCTCCAGTTCTGGTTTCCTTCTTCGCGTTCGCGGGTGGGGTCTCGTGTTCGCAAAGAGGAGCTGGGGCTGGTGGAAGCTTAACACTTCGCGTTCGCGTAGAGGGACCCGCATTCGCGAAGCTGAGAGGTCGTATGCCTACGCGTTCGCGAAGAGGGTCCCGCGTTCGCGTAGGAGGGGGGGAGTTTGCTACCGTGTTCGCGACAAGGGGCATCACGTTCGCGATGAAGGACATCTGGGCCAAACGAAGTTGTGCTTTGCGAACGCGAGAGTCCTTCCGCGTTCGCGAAGAAGGATTTACCTGGGCAGATATAAAATTTCAAGGTCGAGGGTTTAGCCATTTTTTTGAAAACTAAAGCTTGGGAGCTCAGATTTGAGCGAGGTTTTGAGGGATTTTTAGAGATATCGATTGGGTAATGATTCGTAACTCCTTTTTGCTTGTAACCCATTAATCCAAACATGAATTCATCATTTAATTTCGGATTGGAGATGAAAATTTGGGAAAAGTTGGAAGAAAGTTTTTAGACCTAGAATTTGACTTTTGATTGGGAATTTGACCTTAGATTTGGATAATTTTGGTATGCTTGAACTTGGGAGAGTGTGAGGGTTATGAAAATATAAATTTTACCCAATTCCGAGACGTGGGCCCGAGGGGCATTTTGGTCATTTTACCTATTTTCGCGTATTAGCTTAGAATTTCTTTGTAGAAGCAGTTACTTGAAGTGTTATTTACATTATGCAATTGAATTGAATAGATTTGGCCATTTGGAGTCGAGTACTCGTGGCAAGAGCGTGATTTCAGGTTGATTTTGAGCCGGTTCGAGGTAAGTGGCTTGTCTAACCTTGTGTGGGGGACCTTCCCCTTAGGATTCAGTATATTGATATTTGAAATGCCTTGTACGTGAGGTGACGAGTGCGTAATTGAGCTAATTGTTGAAAATCCCGTTTTCTTTAAGTAATTTCAATTGTGTTCCTTTCCCTGTTTCATTTTATTTGCAATTTAAACCTGTTGTTAGCTTAGAAAAAGCATATCTAATTGACTTAACTGTTTATTCGCTTAAACTGCCTTAATTGAATTATGTGGAGCATGTTACATTAGAATTACTTGTTTATTTGATACGAAATCGAGCTTAATTGAGTATTCTTGTGTTGCTGCTATGTGTTTTACTTTGGGACTATGAGACGGGCATCCTTGGAGATCCCCTGTACGTATTTATGATTTGAACTGAGGTATGGGATATCGAGAGATTCCTGGCACGTATATTGAGGATATCAAGAGATTTTTGGGATACCAAGAGATCCTTAGCACATATTGAGGATACCTAGAGATCCTCGGGATACCAAGAGATCCCTAGCATATATTAAGGATACCGAGAGATCCTCGGGATACCAAGAGATCCATGGCATATATTGAGGGTACTAAGAGATCCTCGGGATACTGAGAGATCCCCGGTTATTTCCCTGTGATTGTTTTTGCCTCTGTTTCAGTTATTGAATTCTTTGTTTTTCCTGTATTAAATTCTTATCATTAGTTTTTAACTGTACTGCTTATCTTATACTGTCATGTCTTATATTCTTTATTTTATCTCAGTAGGGCCCTGACTTCCTCGTCACTACCCGACCAAGGTTAGGCTTGACACTTACTGAGTACCGTTGTGGTGTACTCATGCCCCTTCTGCGCATGTTTTCATGTGTAGATCCAGGTACTGCGACTCAGTCCTATCACCCTTGAGGCGAGGCGACTGCTCCAGCAACTTCGAGGTATATCTGCCGCGTCCGCAGACCGAGGAATCCCTTTCTATTCTCACTTTTAAGTATTAGCCCTTCTGTATTTCTGTTCTTGTTAGACATTCTGGAGTTAGAGTATTGTGTAGTGATCCTTAGCTTGTGATTCATGGGTTTCCGGGTTTTGGAAGTATGTATTAGTTTGAGAGTTAAATATTGTGTATGCCGAGCGGCACCTTTAAACACTGTTTTATCACTCTTCATTTTGTTTTAAATTTGTTTTTATTCCGCACTTTGGTTATCTTCCGCAATTTAGGCTTACCTAGTCGTAGAGGACTAGGTGCCGTCACGATGGTTCACGGAGGGCGAACCGGGGCCGTGACAACAAGTATAAAAGCAATATACTAGTAAAGCAACTAAACAGAGATCATGAATACAAGTCAAAAACTTAAACATGATATACTACATGCTGAAAGATTGCTAAAGTTGTTGTGGGGCAATGAGTCATTGTTCAAGCTCAACCTGCTCTATGGAGCATGAGTATAATAATCCAAACTCAATATGTTGCTAAATATGTGATGATGCATCTGAGAAGCTAAACGAGATCATAAGAAACATATAATCTACTAAAAATACTGTAAAAGCATAGATAAGTTTACTGCTATTATCAAGGTCTACGATAAAAACTTCAAACTAGTCAACCAAATTCATGCGCGCCCACACATATGAACAAGGAAGTTTAAGTGCAAACAAGCAATACACATATCATGTTTTTAAGGAAAAGCAAACAAGCTAAGAGTTAAAGTCTCACTTGCATCAAATATGGCAAAATTTTATATCAAACTTTCTCTTTGAATCCTCAAACTTTGCTCAAACGATCTATAATATCCTCAGTCTGCTCAAAATATGAAAAATGTGTCCAAATTAATCTAGGAAAGCTATTCTCACATTTTTAAGAAGCTTTCCCAAAGTCAACTTTTGGTCAACATAAATATTGGTCCGGTCAACTTGATAAAAAAAAGATTATTTTTCTACAGCTTTCAAAAGTGATCGAAGGCAAAATTTAAAGACGGTATAAAAATGCGACATTTGAACAAATTACCCTAAAAGATATATAAAAGTATAAAAAACTTTAAGAAATATTCATATATTACATTACAATAAATATTGTTATGTATAAAATACTTTTGAAAGTTGTATTGCTTTGCTTTAGAATTAACTTTTTTTTTTTAGTTAAAACCAATTCAAATCAATTAAAATCAGGGTTTCTTTTAATACCAAACTGTATCAAAACCAAACCACTAGGCGAGTTTTTTTGGGTTAATATCAAATCTCAACAATGTCGTTCTCGCATTTTTTGATTTCCCTTTATCTATTTTGGTTCCGCCACCGCTTCTAGTATTAGATAAACTAACTTTTATAATATGGAACTACAACGGAGTTAAATTGAGCCACAAGTAGTTATTTATATACCGATTATCACTTGCTCTGAATTGAGACATATTTGTTGATTTTGGAGAGAATTGACTGAAAATATTTTTGTGAGAAAATGTAATCTCTTTCTCTGTATTCACAATCATGCTGTATAAGTATTTATATACAAGTGAAAGCAGAAAGTAAGTGGTTAGATGAGCTGTCATCCACTGAGCCCAACCTCCTTCCAACTAACTATGTATATGCACAACTATTATAATTAAATAAGAACCTTCTAGATGGCACGTGTGACCAACCCATGTGAAGTAGACAAATGAAAAACTAGGGCTTCTGGGTTTATTTCTCATCGCCTCTTTCTCTTAACACATCTCTTTGCTTAGTGGAGGATTGTTCAGAAGTTGATGGAGATTCATCGTCAACACCCCCCTCAAGTTGGGGGGGGGGGAGGAAATCACCCCCAACTTGCCCAAAAGAAGATGTTGAGGAGAAGGAAAGGATTTGGTAAAAATGTCAGCGAGTTGGGTCTGAGATGGAAGAAAAGATAAGGAAATAAGACCGGACTGAAATTATTGGCGGACAAAATGACAGTCGAGTTCAACATGTTTGGTGCGTTCATGAAAGACGGGATTTTTGGCTATGTGGATAGCAGCTTGGCTATCAGAGAAAAGGGGAACAGGCAGGGTAGGAGAGATAGAAAGATCAGACAAGAGACGCACAAGCCAAGTCAGCTCGACAACGACCCGGCGCATGGAACGATACTCAGCTTCGGCGGAGGACAAAGAAATAAAAGGTTGTTCTTGGATTTCCAAGAATCGGACTGCCACTAAGGCTGATGAAATATCCGCTAACAGAGCGACGAGAGTTAGGGCAAAAGCCCCAATCGGAGTCACAAAAAGCAAGAAGATCAAAAGAAGAAGAAGTATTCAAGAAAATACCTAAACCTGGGTCGGATAAGAGGTAGCGAAGACAGTATTTAGCAGCGGAAAGATGAGGAACACGAGGGTCTTGCATAAATTGGCTAAGGTGCTGGACAGTGAAGGCAAGACCAGGGCGATTATGGGTCAAGAAATTGAGTTTGCCAAGAAGACGACGGTAAAGAGTGGGATCAGAAATAGGCTCACCAATACCAGAAAGAAGCTTACAGGAATGGTCAAGAGGAGAACGAGCAGGAGGCAGGCCAAGACAATCAAATTCAATAAGCAGCTCAAGTGTGAATTTACGTTGACTGAGAATCAAACCATGGGGCTCACGCAGAATTTCCATGCCAAGAAAGAAAGATAAGTCCCCCAAATCTTTAATTTTAAATTCAGCATCCAGAAAAAGTTTGAGATCTTTAAGCTCTGAATAATCGTTGCCAGTGAGTAAAATGTCGTCCACATAAACAAATTGCCAGTGAGATAGAATTTGTGTACAGATAACAAATTAAACTTGAATGTGGGTACAAATAAGACTCTATTTAGGATTAGGTCTAGAAAAAGGGCAACTCTCCCTGCATGAGTTACTTTTATCTTATAGGAATTTGGAATGTTAACAGTTAAAGGATATGAGAGTATTTGAATATCAAATAGAATTGATTTATCAAAAGTCATGTGTTCTGATGCTCCAGTATCAAGAATCTATGAATGAATGAAGGATTTATCAGGAAGAATAGATGGAAAAATTGGAGCAATACCAGCACAGTTTGCAGTCACATTAACTTCAGAAGTTGATGCTGCTTGTTGACCAATTCTTACTTGTTGTAGAATGTCCATCAGCTGAGAATATTGTTCTTGGCTTATTCCCACAGGGTTCTGAATTTGTAACCCATGTGTATTAAAGACACCTGAGTTCTGATTCCTTTGCACAGTTTGAAAAACAGAGTGTTGATCAATGGTTCCCTGTGTATCCTGTTGGGTTCCCCATTATGTTGTAGTTTTCATCTTCAGTTATAGCTGAATTTCCTTGTACTATATGTTGGTTCTGAAAGGTTCTAGGCTTAGTAGATTTGAAATTGGCAGGGTACCCAAGGAGCTTAAAACACTTTTCAACAGTATGTCCTGGTTTTTGGCAATAGTTGCAAAACATATTTCTCCTGTCATTACCCTTGATTGAGTTGAACTTATTACCATTTTTGAAAGTAGTATTAAAACTCATTTTTCTTTGCCCTTGGTAATTCATTTGCTTTTGTGCAGATACATTGAACGAGCTGGAATCAAAGGGTGAACATGTCATTGGCTGAATAGATCTCTGTGTGCCGACCCGCCAAACTCGTTACTGATTTTGCCGCCTATGGGGCAACAAACCGAGTCAAACCTGGTTGCCAAAAGCCAGGGAATCTTTGCACATGGAGGACATGGCCCCACGGCCCACTGGGACAATCATGGAAGCCACTATCTACCAACAAAGGCAAGTGCTGCACAGCTGGGCAAGGCCACAACCTGTCAGCACTATCATAGGAGTCAATCTGGGCTAGCAGGAATTAGTGCCCAGCAGTTGGACGGGGCCACAAACAGGAAATCTGCCAACATAATGATGGAGGTCACTTAGGGCAGTGCCTCACAGCTGGACGGGTCCACTGCCCCCCCAGTGGACAATTTTGTATATAAATAGGCATGCTTAGGCCTTGTTAGAAGGCATCTCATATACACTTTGTATTTTCCCTTTATTTATCAAGTAAATCAGAAAATTGGCCTTGGCCTCCCAATCTTTGTGTGCCTTTCATTTCATTGTCTTTCCAGCCTTTGTGTGTGTTTGCCTTAGCTTAAGCATGACTTTGTGCTTGCTATTTCGTTAGGACTGAGACTAGAAGCAGAAAACAGCTGTCTAGTTGTCCGCACGTAGCTTACTGGAGTTAAGCTCGTGACAAGTGGTATCAGAGCGAGGTTTACAGAATGGAGACAGATAAAGATAATGTTGATCTAGGCAACATTCGTGGGAGAGACGAGTCACCAACAAAGATGAATAAACCAAAGAAAAGAGGGACGAGCAAGGCGCGAGATCCTGCCATAGCCATAGCAAGTGAGGGTGTTTCTTATGAGCCACCCCCACAACAGGTTAGTCATGGCGAGGAAGGTGATGGTTATGCATCAAGCCGCTTAGACGAGCGGGTAGACCTCACTGAGGCTGGTTTAGCTGCTTTAAACCAGTGTCTTGAAGTTGTTGAAGGCAACTTCGCTTCACTTGAGTCTACTGCCTTGGAAGAGCTGGGAGACGTCAAGGAAGCCGTAGATCAAATGACCGAGGAGCACAAGGAAGAACTAACCAACCTTGAGCTCAAGCTGACCGAGGCTGTCTCAACATTGCATAGGGAGGTTGAGATTCTAAAGCAACAATTAGAGACAGTAAGGCTTGCCGGTGGCACTGGTCCTGTGATGATTCGTGAAACCAAAATCGATGCCCTAACCCCAAAGAGTTCAGAGACTAAAGAAGCGCTCAAGACGTTGAGAACTTCATTTGGAAAATGGAGGACTACTATGAGCACCTCAACATCGTTGATGAGGCTGCCAAAATCAGGGCCGCAACGATGTACCTAGCCGACACCGCCATGCTTTGGTGGCGGAGGAAGAAAACCGAGATGGAGAAAGGCACTTGCTCCATCCAAACTTGGGAGCAGTTCAAGTCCGAGCTAAAATGACAGTTTTACCCACAAAACATCATCAGTGAGGCTCGTCGGAAGTTGAGAGAGCTGAAACAGACAACTTCCATATGTGAGTATGTAAAGGAGTTCACCAAACTCATTTTACAGATCCCCATCATGTCAAGTGAGGACTTGTTGTTTATTTCATGGATGGCCTTCAAAACTGGGCCAAACAAGAGTTGCAGCGACGTCAAGTGAAGGACGTCGATGAAGCTATCGCCGTGGCTGAATCCTTGACGGATTTTAGGACAGAAGCCACCAAGTCAAGGGACACCAAGAGCAAACCCATCAGATCTAGAGGAGATCGTACCTATCGAGACAAAGGCAAGCAAATTGCTGGCCTCAATCGTGATTCCAAAGTAGAAGGCAACCGCCATTCTCATTGGCGCGACAGGTACCATGAAAAGAAGAAGGCGAATGGTCCACGCAATGGTTGTTATCTTTGCAAAGACCCTGGCCATCACTACAGAGATTGTCTTTCTTTGGGCAAGCTCAGTGCCTTAATCGCAGCAGAACGGAGGCAAGAAGGTGCGGCACAAACGGATATGCAAGCGGGCGAGGCTGCTGCCCAGGGGAGACAAAACGTGGCACATCTTGTCCACATGATGCTCGGTGCGTTGCTGACCAAGGAGCCTGCTTTGAAGCAGGTTGTGCGGGACAAACCTGACCTTGCCCAAATGGGTCAGACTTTATTGGGTACTGTGATGGGCAAGGAACATAGGTTAAAGCAAAAAGGATCACTGTTTGTGGATGCGAAACTTAATGGACAACCCATTCGCATCATGGTCGACACTGGGGCGACACACAACTTCCTGACTGAAGCAAAGGCTAGATCACTTGGTCTTACTTTTAGTCCCAGCAGCTCTTTGTTAAAAACAGTCAATGCCAATCTCACAAACGTAAATGGAGTTGCTCACAATGTGCAACTCAATTTAGGAGCTTGGCATGAGAGTGCGAGTTTCTTGGTCGCTCCCATGGACGTGTTTGATATCGTATTAGGCCTGGACTATTTGGATGAAGTCATGGCGTTCATATCCCCCAGCCTTAACCAAATCTATATTTGTGATCCAAGGGGTCCTTGTGTGGTACCAACCCTTCGTGTGCCACAAGCCGTAGGTCAATTATCAGCAATGCAGATTGTGAAGGGCTTCAAGAGAGGAGAATCCACGTTCTTAGCAGCCATAACTGAGATTGATGAGGTCAAGGTTGATGAGACCTTGCCCCCAAGTGTGCAGCGGGTTCTTGATGAAAACAGGTATGTTATGCCGGAAGAACTTCCCAAATGTTTGCCACCACGAAGAGAGGTGGATCATCAGATTGAACTGATTCCGGGCGCAAAGCCACCTGCCATGGGTCCGTATCGCATGGCACCTCCAGAATTGAAGGAATTGAGGAAGCAACTGAAGGAGTTGCTTAAAGCGGGACTTGTTAGACCATCAAAGGCGTCATTTGGAGCACCAGTCTTGTTCCAAAATAAGCAAGATGGGTCATTACGACTATGCATAGACTATCGTGTTAACAAAGTCACGGTGAAAAACAAATATCCAATCCCTTTGATAACAGATTTGTTTGATCGTCTTGGCCAAGCCAAGGTATTTACCAAGATGGATTTAAGGAAAGGATATTATCAAGTCCGCATAGCCGAAGGAGATGAACCAAAGACAACTTGTGTAACCCATTATGGAGCCTTTGAGTGGTTGGTAATGCCGTTTGGCTTAACCAACGCCCCCGCAACATTTTGCACGTTAATGAACAAGCTGTTCCACCCCTTCTTAGATCAGTTTGTAGTCATCTACCTTGATGACATTGTGATCTATAACAACAGCATGGAGGAACATCTTGATCACCTCCGCAAAGTTTTCCAAATTCTGAGGGAATACAACCTGTTCGTAAAAAGGGAAAAATGTTCGTTTGCCCAACCCCAAGTGAAATTTTTGGGGCATACGATCAGCCAAGGACAGATTCGTATGGACAGCCACAAAGTTGCAGCGATTAGAGATTGGGAGGCCCCAACAAGGTAACCGAGTTGAGGTCCTTTCTTGGCCTTGCCAACTATTACCGACGATTCTTTCTTGGCTACTCAGCAATTGCGGCTCCGCTCACAGACTTACTGAAGAAGGATCATTCCTGGGAGTGGACCGAATAGTGTAAAGAGGCATTCGAGGGGCTCAAATCAGCAATTACGGAGGAGCCTGTTTTGGCCTTACCAGACTTTACGAAAGTCTTTGAAGTCCACACGGATGCATCTGATTTTGCTATTGGGGGAGTCCTAATGCAAGAGGGCCACCCAATAGCCTTTGAGAGCAGAAAATTGAATGATGTAGAGCGTCAGTATACGGTCCAAGAGAAGGAGATGACGGTCGTAGTTCATTGCCTTAGGACCTGGCGGCATTACTTGTTGGGAGCCCCTTTTGTCGTCAAAACGGATAATGTGGCAACGAGTTATTTCCAGTCACAAAAGAAGTTGTCACCCAAGCAAGCAAGGTGGCAGGACTTCTTGGCAGAATTTGACTATTCCTTGGAGTATAAGCCGGGGAAAGCTAATGTTGTGGCCGACGCATTGAGTCGGAAGGCAGTGCTAGCGCCAATTGTTAGCACAACCAACAACGATATCCTTGATGCAATCAAGGAAGGAATGCAGTATGATCCGGTGGCAAAGCAACTTCTTGACTTAGCCAGCCAAGGCAAGACAAAGAAGTTTTGGGTGGAAAATGGTCTCCTGTATACTACCGGCAGACACATCTTTATGCCTAAATGGAGAAACCTTAGGCGCACCCTAATCAACGAGGGGCACGACACAATTTGGGCAGGACATCCAGGCCAAAAGCGCACTTTGCATTATTAGAGGCATCATATTATTGGCCGCATATGAGGGATGACATTGAAGTGTACGTCCGAACGTGTCTTGTGTGCCAACAGGACAAAGTTGAACACAAAGTCCCGGGAGGCTTGCTGGAGCCTTTACCAATAGCGGAAAAGCCATGGGACAGCGTCACCATGGATTTCATCACGTGTCTGCCAAACTCGGAGGGCTTTGGCACAATCATGGTAGTGGTCGATCGGTTTTCAAAATATGCGACATTTACTGCCACCATCGCTAATTGCAAAGCTAAGGAGGCAGCACGTGTGTTTCTCAGAGACGTGTTAAAACATTGGGGCATCCCGAAACACATCATAAGCGATTGTGATCCCCGTTTTATCGGTGCTTTTTGGAAAGAGCTATTCAACTTGTTGGGATCGAAGTTGCACTTCTCCACCAGTTTTCATCCACAAACGGATGGCCAAATGGAGAGGATCAATGCTCTCTTGGAGCTATATTTGAGGCACTTTGTTAGTGCCAATCAAAAGGATTGGGCCAAGCTACTTGACACTGCCCAATTTTCATACAACCTGCAACGCAGTGAATCAACCGGGAGGAGCCCTTTCGAACTTGCAACGGGGCAACAGCCTAACACTCCTCAGTCTTTGCCCACGAGTGCAGAATTGAGGAACCTAGGGGCGTTTCATATGGCAAAAGCTTGGGAGGAGCAAATGGATATGGCAAGGGCTTACTTAGACAAGGCTGCCCGCAAGATGAAAAAGTTTGCTGATCGTAAGAGGCGTCCGGTGAACTACAGAATTGGGGATAAAGTGATGGTTAAACTCAATCCCCGACAGTTCAAATCATTGAGAGGCGTCAATCAAAACTTGATTCGGCGCTACGAGGGGCCATTTGAAATCACTGCTAAGGTTGGCAAGATTTCTTTTAAGCTGGACATGCCTCATCACTTGAAAATCCATCCCGTCTTCCACGCTAGCCATCTCAAGCCATATTATGAAGACAAGACTGATGCGGAACGGGGGTAGTCCAGCCGTGCCCAAATTTTCATCACACCTTCTGCCCTTGACAAAAAAATCGAGGCGATCATTGATCACCAACTAGTCCGAGGCAAAGGCTGGGGCAACTCAAGTGCCCAATTTCTTGTTCATTGGAAGGGACAGTCACCGGAGGAGGCATCATGGGAAAAGTACGAGGATCTATGGCAGTTCAAAGATCAAGTCCATGATTACTTGAACCTTTGTGGCGCCGCGGTCGTCGCCATTTCAAGTGGAGGAGTGTGTGCCGACCCGCCAAACTCGTTACTGATTTTGTCGCCTAAGGGGCCACAAACCGAGTCAAACCTGGTTGCCAAAAGCCAGGGAATCTTTGCACATGGAGGACATGGCCCCACGGCCCACTGGGACAATCATGGCAGCCACCATCTACCAACAAAGGCAAGTGTTGCACAGCTGGGCAAGGCCACAACCTGTCAGCACTATCATAGGAGTCAATCTGGGCCAGCAGGAATTAGTGCCCAGCAGCTGGACGGGGCCACAAGCAGGAAATCTGCCAACATAATGATGGAGGTCACTTAGGGCAGTGCCTCACAGCTGGACGGGTCCACTGTCCCCCAGTGGACAATTTTGTATATAAATAGGCATGCTTAGGCCTTGTTAGAAGGCATATCATATACACTTTGTATTTTCCCTTTGTTTATCAAGTAAATCAGAAAATTGGCCTTGGACTCCCAATCTTTGTGTGCCTTTCATTTCATTGTCTTTCCAGCCTTTGTGTGTGTTTGCCTTAGCTTAAGCATGACTTTGTGCTTGCTATTTCGTTAGGACTGAGACTAGAAGCAGAAAACAGCTGTCTAGTTGTCCGCACGTAGCTTACTGGAGTTAAGCTCGTGACATCTGTCTCTCCTCCTGAAGGAGAAAAGAATATACCTTGTCGATATTTGGTTCTGGAGTCATCATCATAATATTCCCTCTGCAGGTATTATAAGATTCATTCAATCCCATCAAGAACTGCATGAGCTTCTGTCTATTCTCTAAATCTTTGTTCTTTTGTTTTGCTTCACATTTGCACTCAATACAAACACAAGGAACCCTTGCATCTATAGCTTCTATTTCATCCCAAATTGCTTTGATATTGTTAAAATATGTTGCAATATCAAATGATCCTTGCACAGTTTCTAATAATTTCTTTTGTAATCCAAACAACATTGCAAAATCAGATGTACCATACCTATCTTCAAGTTGTTTCCATAGATCTCTAGCAGATTTGGAATGCAGCACACTCGATCTTATGTCTTTAGTCAAAGAATTCAGCAACCAAGCCATAACCATGTCATTAACCCTTATCCAAAGGTCCAAATAAGGTGAGTCCTCTCCAGGTTTTGAAAATTTTCCATTTATAAAACCTAATTTATTATTTGCTAATAAGGAAATTAACATAGATTTCCTCCAATCTGCATATCCAGTACCATCGAATGGTGAGAATACAAGCAACACACCAGGATTATCCGAAGGGCTCAAGTAAAGAGGATGTGAACTCTCAACCACAATCTGCCTCGTGCCAAAAGGATTTTCTTCCTCCATTAATGGCAGAAATTAGCAGAAATTGAACAATTGTTAGAAGAAAAAAGAAGTAAATCAGAAGAGAGAATGAATCGAAACAAATTGATTTCAATTTGCCAAGCAAAAACTTCAGAGAACTGTCTTCGAAACAATTGATTTCAATTGAGCCACAAGTAGTTATTTATATACCGATTATCACTTGCTCTGAATTGAGACATATTTGTTGATTTTGGAGAGAATTGACTGAAAATATTTTTGTGAGAAAAAGTAATCTCTTTCTCTGTATTCATAATCATGCTGTATAAGTATTTATATACAAGTGAAAGCAGAAAGTAAGTGGTTAGATGAGCTGTCATCCACTGAGCGGAACCTCGTTCCAATAACTATGTATATGCACAACTATTATAATTAAATAAGAACCTTCTAGATGGCACGTGTGACCAACCCATGTGAAGTAGACAAATGAAAAACTAGGGCTTCTGGGTTTATTTCTCACCGCCTCTTTCTTTTAACACATCTCTTTGCTTAGTGGAGGATTGTTCAGAAGTTGATGGAGATTCATCGTCAACAATATTTGTTATTGTAATCCATATCCATACTATATTAAAAGTACGAAGTCCCTTAGTGAAATGTCGTTCGCCTTTTTTTACCCTTTAAAAATAGCTTTCACATTAGACAAAGTTGTAATCTAATTATTCTCCTAATATATAGGATTTTAAAATCAAATAAAATTTTGTTTATTAAATATTTCCTTATTTGAACTATGTAAAAGCTCATAATATTTAAAATTATTGAAATTTACTATAAATAAACAACTTTGACATTTTTAGATCCTTTTACCCATAAAAATCAACGTACTTCAAAATTAGAAAAAGAAAAAATTAACTTGAATTAAACTATTCAAAATGCGTAGGAAGGAAATTGTATCTACTTTCACCTTTGAAAGATGTTCGTTTCTGACAACCAAGCAGCAGCCAAGGATCTCTAGTAAATTTTATTATCAATTTGATTCCTTTAAAATAATTTTTTAGAAAAAAAGTATCCTAAATGTAAATAAACAAGAAAATTATCTCTTTAAGAAGGAACAAAGTTGTCTTTAAAGTATTTAACAATTCCTAATTTATATAAAAAAAGAAATATCTTGAGTATAGTTCCAATTTTTTCTAAAATGAATTATGAAATACACTTTGATTTACATGGTTAAATTCTAATATAAATAAAAAAAGGTAAAAGATACCCTAGAACTCCTACCATAAATAAATGAGAAATATAGTCTTCAAGAAGGAATTAATTTGTCTTTAATTTCTAAAATCTAGGTTAAATAAAAGAAAAAAAATATCTTTTCAAGAAGGAACCAATTATTTGCCATTCCAAATTCTCGGCAACTTTGCTACTTATCAAACAAAAACTTAAGAATGGTTTATTTACCTTTTTAATTACTCCTAACATTTTGTTTTTAAAAAATGTTATGTTTTTATATTGAACATATAATTGTTTTTGTTTTTGTTTTGTGGAAAGTGTCAAGTTCATATAATTCAATGTAAAAAGCGAACCATCCCTGCTTCTTTATAGAATTATAGTTAATGTGTCTTTGTCTATGTAAGCATTAAAATTTTATCGAATTTAAATCGATAAAATAATATGGACTATATTTTAATATGCTAGTCCAAATAAATATTATTGGGCTAATATAATTGAATTAGTTATATAAGTCTAATATATATGGATTAAATAAATAAGTCTTAATCCATTGGGCTAGCCCATTTAATTGGGCTAAAGTGATGAGCCCACTTCATTAAGCCCAAGATGTCATCTTCTTAGAGGCCCAGTTTGGTGCCACGTGTCAAATGACGTGGCGCGCCAAGTCAAGCGGAAGAGCCAATAGGACCATGCCATGTGTCAAAATGACAAGACATGTCCAGTCGCGCTAAAAGGCCAACGAAATCGTGCCACGTGTGCAAGTGACATGTTCTGGCCAATCAAATGCAGCCATGTCACACTTCAATTTGATTGGTCGGAAAGAGTTTGTTCTTATCACAACTCTTCCCTTCCACAACTATAAATAGGGGTCTTCATAACTCAGAAAAGGGACCAGAAGTTACAACAAGAAACAAGAAAGAGCTCGTGGATCAATCGCTGCAAATTCCTCCACAAGTTTCAAGCTTCAAGTTCAAGTTCAAGAAATCAAGTGCAAGTTCAAGAACGAAGAACAAATCAAGGTCAAGTTCAAGCAATCAAGCTCAAGCTCAAGAACAAGATCATCGTTCGTGGCAACAAATATAGATTCAAGATCAAGTTCAAAGGCCCTTGATTTATTTACTATTGAAAAAAAGAATCAGAGGATTCATAGAGATTGTACACTCAAATATTCGAAATAAAATACTACGATTGTTGCGATATTTTTGGTCTTGATTTTATTTTCTCGAACCAAATGTATTGTCTACAAATTCTGGCACGCCCAGTGGGACAATCTCTACCTCTCATCTCAACTTTTCAATCACCAAAGTTCAAGAACATTGAAATGGCTTCGAAGAAAATCAACTCCAAATCAACATCCACCAAGGCTGCTAACTACAGGTTCTATGCTGATGTGGAAAACATCCTCGATGTTACCTTTGGAAGCTTCGGACCAGTTACGAGGAGCAAAGCAAGCTCTTTAGGACAACAAGCACCCCAAGTGCCGTCCGCATCAACCCCTTTTTTCAGATCTTCATCCTCAAAAGGAGCAAGATCTTCCACAAATGCATCTGAAGGAGGAAGCGATGTTGCTGAAAAGATCAAGAAAACTCTTGCTCTGCTTGACCTCTCCGGCTCCAAGCACTCTGCTGTGAAGGAAGATGATGATGCTTCAAGTGATGGATCCTCCCCACTTACACCACATAGCGTGAGCCAGTCAAGGATCAATCTGTGTGAAAATCCATGCTACTCTCCGTCATCGACGACAATCATGCAAACCATGGTGACAAACACTTCATATATGGAGGAGCAGTTGGCAAACTTGATGGAAGCAATCGCTGGCTTGACCAAATGCATGCAAAATCAAGAGGCTAGAATTGACAAGCTAACATACAGGATGGGAATCTTGATGGAAGAAGAATCTACCCATGCACCCGGCAAGCTCCCAGAAGTTCTAGAGAGTGACTCTCCCCCAAGACAAGCAGCATCCACTAAGGCTATCCCTGTCTCATCTGAAGGGATGATTCCAATCGATCAACTGAAGGAGTTCATCGAAGGAACCATTAAGAACAAATATGAAGTTGCTGCCAAATCCTCCCTTACATATGCAAAGTCGTACACTACAAGGGTCGATATGTTGAAGATGCCTGTTGGCTATCAACCTCGGAAGTTTCAATAGTTTGATGGTAAAGGTAACCCAAAGCAACATATTGCGCACTTCGTTGAGATGTGCAACAATGCTGGGACTTATGGAGATTACCTCATCAAGCAGTTTGTTCGCTCGCTAAAAGAAAATGCTTTTGATTGGTACACGGACCTCGAGGCTGGATCTATCGACAATTGGGATCAACTAGAGCAAGAGTTCCTCAATCGCTTTTATAGCACACGACGCACGATGAGTATGATAGAGCTTACAAATACTCGTCAACGAAAGGGGGAACCAGTTATCGACTTTATCAATCGTTGGAGGAATGCAAGCCTCAACTGCAAAGACAAGCTTAGTGAAGCTTCAAGCATAGAGATGTGCATCCAAGGCATGCATTGGGGATTGCGCTATATCTTGCAAGGTATTAAGCCTAGCACATTTGAAGAATTTGCAACTCGTGCCCATGACATGGAATTGAGCATGGCTTCCGCTGGAAATGAAAGGCTACCCATCTATGAACCTCGCAAAGTGAATGACAAGCAAGAAGTCAGGAAGTGGGGCAAGTTCGTACCCAAGTCTGAAAGCAAAGAAGATATGAATGTCAATACGTCACTTGTGAAGTTCACGACGAAGGAGAGCAAGAAGTAGAGTATAAAATCCACTTCGTTTCAAGATAAGCCAAGTGGGAAGTTGACTCTAAAAGAAATGCAGGAAAAAGAGTACCCATTCCTGGATTCTGATGTGCCAGCCATTTTCGAAGAACTACTCGAGTTAAATCTCATTGAGCTTCTGGAGATGAAGCGACCAAATGAAGCTGGGAAAACAAATGACCTGAACTACTGCAAATATCACCGACTTGTAAGCCACCCTCTGGAAAAGTGCTTTGTCTTCAAGGATAAAGTCATGGACTTGGCTCGCGAAAAGAAGATCGTGCTTGAAGATGAGAAAGCAAGCGCAAACCAAGTCTCTATCACCTTTGGCTCACTCAGTCCGGATGACTTATGTAGTTTTAAAGAAATTAAAGATGAAGAATTACTGGAGAGCGACAAAGCTGAAGTCAATCAACCTGATGACGATGAAGGTTGGACATTGGTGACTCGTCGTAAGCACCACAAAAGGAGCCCACAAAAAGAATCAATAGAACAACCAACAAGGAAGATGATGGTAAAAAGACCAACGAAAAAGAATCCAATTAGGCATTTGAAGAAAGCAAAAGTGGAGATGCACCATCCTCAAAAGCCACGAAATCCAGTGACCTTGGAGGAGTTTTTACCAAGTTGGTTCCGCACGAAGATTTCCCATGAGGGCATTGATGCCTCTTGTTGCCATGCTGACAAAGGGGAAGAAAATATTGATGACCTACCATTGGCACCACCTTCGGAAAAGCCCATTGAGTCCACTCCTCAAGAAGTTAATGCTTGTGAGGAAAAGGTCACGTTCACAAGTGACGATCTTTTGCTAGGTGACACTCCTCATAACCGCCCATTGTACCTGGTTGGCTATATACGCGATGAAAGGGTAAATCGAATTTTGGTTGATGGAGGATCCTCAGTGAACATTTTGCCAATCCATACTGTGAAAGAACTTGGTATTCCCATGAACAAACTCTCAGAAAGTCGTGTGATGATCCAAGGATTCAACCAAGGGGGGCAAAGAGCCATAGGCGCAATCAGGCTGGGAATCACTATTGAATATATGCGATCAAGTGCATGGCTACATGTGATCGACGCGAAGACTTCATACAATGTTTTGCTTGGGAGGCCTTGGATACATGAGAATAAAGTTGTTCCATCTACCTACCATCAATGTTTGAATACTACGAGGGCGAAGTCGAGAAGACGATAGTTGCTGATGATGAGCCATTCACCGAGGCTGAGTCACACTTCGCCGATGCAAAGTTCTACTTGAAGAACCGCATTGTGAAGGAGCTGAAAGTTGATGATGGTATGAAAAGCAAGAATGACGAACCCATAACTAAAAGAGCTGAGGTGACTATTGGTAAAGCCAAAGTTGTTACTGAGGAGGTACCCGCCAACGTGAATAAATCTCATAAAGGGGGATTGCATCTTATGGAAAGAAAGTAAGTCCCGCGCTCCAATATGTCCCTAAAAGGAAGAAAGACGAGGGCGAATCATATAATCTCCAAACCAAGACGCTAAGGGAGTTAACTCTTCCGGTAAAATGAATGGAGGCAGTAAAGTTGCCCTCAAAGTCGCTTGCAGGGTTTGTAGCCCATAATCGTTTGCAGAATGTGGCACTCCCTACAAAGCGAACAGATGAAGGTTTTGATCCTAACGCTTACAAGCTATTTGCAAAAGCTGGATACAATCCCAATGAGCCGTCAAAGTTAGGGAAGCTCCCATCAGAAGCTGCAACGAGGCAACAACGTGAAGGTTTGGGATACAAGCAACCGTCACCAGTGCGCATCTCAATAAGAAGGGCGAGTAGCAACTATATATCAGTGTAGAAGACGAATCTGCCGCTTCTAACAGGCCTTCTGTCTTTGATAGGCTTGGAAAATCAATTGTGAGAACTTCTGTATTTGAGAGATTGGGTCCATTAAACAAGGGGAATAAGTTCCAGAGAAATCATCAAAATACAAGAATACCCACTTCACCCAAAATTCAGGATATCTCTAAGGATTTCCAAAGTTTGGTTCCTTCCAGAATGAGGCGACAAACAAAACTGGTGGTTTCATGTGAAGAAGTACTGAAGGTAAAGCCATATACTATGGTCTATACTAAGGAACGTGACGAAGATGAAGAAAGTGTAGGTTCTTCGTATCATGTCACTATACAAGGCGAGAATGGTGTTTCGTCTTCAATGGAAGATAATGCGGAATTGGAGGATGTTTCGCCGTGTTATCACATATCCTTCAATGATGGGGACCCTCAAAAAGATGAAGATGCGAAAGATGCTCCACCTGAACTTGAAGAAGGAGTGAATACGACAGTTGATACCTTAAAAAGAAGTTAACCTTGGCACCGATGAGGAACCAAGACCCACCTACCTAAGTGCTTTACTAGAAGCTGACGAAGAGAGCACTTATATTGAGTTACTCAAAGAATTCAGAGATGTCTTTGCTTGGAGTTACAAAGAGATGTCTGGCTTGGACCCGAAAGTAGCAGTCCATCACCTTGCAGTCAAAAATGGTGCTCGCCCTGTTAAACAAGCTCAAAGGCGTTTTAGACCGGACTTGGTTCCCCTGATTGAAACTGAAGTTAACAAGCTCATTGAAGCTGGATTTAATCGGGAAGTTAAATACCCAACATGGGTTTCAAGTATTGTCCCTGTAAGGAAGAATAATGGCCAGATTCAAGTATGCGTCGACTTCAGAGACCTCAATAATGCATGTCCCAAAGATGAATTCCCACTTCCTATTCCAGAGCTGATGATCGATGCTACTACTGGTTATGAGGCAATGTCTTTCATGGATGGTTCGTCGGGCTATAACCAAATTCGCATGGCACCAAAAGATGAAGAGCTTACTGCGTTTCGCACCCCCAAGGTTATTTATTGCTACAAGGTAATGCCTTTTGGCTTGAAGAATGCTGGTTCTACTTACCAAAGGGCTATGCAGAATATTTTCGACGATCTTCTCCATAAGAATGTCGAATGCTATGTTGACGACTTGGTGGTGAAATCAAGAGAGAAGGGCGACCACATAAAATACTTGAGGATGGTATTTGAATTGCTTCGGAGGTACCAACTTAGGATGAATCCGTTGAAATGTGCCTTTGGAGTTACTTCTGGAAAGTTCCTTGGTTTCATTGTCCGACATCGAGGGATCGAAATTGATCAAGCCAAAGTGGATGCCATTTTGAAAATGCCTGAACCTCGAGATATCCATGAATTGAAAAGTCTGCAAGGAAAGCTAGCATACCTTAGAAGATTCATATCAAACCTGGCTGGGAGGTGCCAACCGTTTAGTCGCCTCATGAAGAAAGGCGTTCCTTTCAAGTAGGACCCATCTTGTAGCAATGCCTTCGAAAGTATCAAAACCTACTTGATGAAACCTCCAGTTTTAGTAGTTCCTATACCTGGAAAGTCATTGATACTATACATTGCGACGCAAGAAAGGTCTGTTGGAACACTGTTGGCCCAAGAAAATAGTGAGGGGAAAAGAAACTCTCTTTACTACTTGAGAAGGATGATGACACCTAACGAGTTGAACTACTCGCCAATTGAAAAGTTGTGTTTGGCGCTAGTCTTCTCAATTCAAAAGTTGAAGCACTACTTTCAAGCTCATGTTGTCCGTCTTGTTTCTAAAGCAAATCCCATCAAGTTCGTGATATCAAAACCTGTTCTTAGTGATCGACTAGCGAGATGGTACCTCCAATTTCAACAATTCGAGATTTTGTACATCCCTCAAAAGGCTTTAAAAGGACAAGCATTGGCAGACTTCTTGGCAGATCATCCGATACCTGATGACTGGGAGCTAACTGATGAACTACCTAATGAGGACGCAATGGTCGTTGAAGTTCAACCTCCATGGAAGATGTACTTTGATGGTGCTGTGCATCGTGGGGGAGCCGGGGCTGGCGTAGTATTTGTCACTCCTCAAGGCGAAGTTTTGCCCTACTCCTTCACATTGACACAACTCTGTTCCAACAATGTTGCTGAATATCAAGCATTAATACTTGGGCTTGAAATGGCCGTTGATATGAAGCAATTGCAATTGAAAGTCTTTGGTGACTCCCAGTTAGTGGTCAATCAGCTTTTGGGTAGTTACGCGGTCAAGAAGCCTGAACTACGCCCATATCATGATTATGCGAAAAAGTTGATGGGGTGGCTCAGCGATGTTACTATTCAGTATGTACCAAGGAAAGAAAATAAGAAGGCTGATGCTTTAGCTGCTCTAGCTTCATCATTAGCCCTGCCTGACCAAGCGCAAGTTGCCGTCTGCCAAAAATGGGTAGTACCGCCGCCAAATGAGGTCGAAGGTGAAGAAAACGAACTCAAACAGCTTGTTGCTGTTTCTGAAGTTGAGAAAGAAGAATGGCGACAACCCATTATTGACTACTTATGCTATGGGATACTTCCAGAAAATCCGAGGAGAAGGACTGAAATTCGTGGTCGTGCACCTCGCTTCCTTTACTATAAGGATACTCTATACAGAAGGTCATTTGAGGGAGTACTCTTGCGATGCCTAGGAGAAGAAGAAGCTCTCCAAGCTTTGCAAGAGGCACATTCTGAGGTATGTGGGTCACACCAGTTCAGACCAAATCTCCACTTCCATATAAAAAGGATGGGATATTATTGGCCAACGATGTTAAAAGATTGCTTGGACTACGCTCGAAGATGCAAGGCTTGTCAATTCCATGCAAATTTTATTCATCAACCTCCTGAAATATTGCACCCGACTATTGCATCCTGGCCATTTGACGCTTGGGGATTGGATGTTGTTGGACCACTGCCAAAGTCCTCTGGTGGGCACCTATACATCTTGGCTGCAACTGACTACTTCTCAAAATGGGCTGAAGCTGTTGCTCTTAAGGAAGTAAAAAAGGAAAATGTTGCAAGTTTCATCCGAGTAAACATTATTTATCGCTTTGGCATTCCTCGTTACATAATAACGGATAATGGAAAGCCATTCGATAATAGGTTGATGAACAGGATTTGTGATCTCTTTGGCTTCAAGCAACGTAACTCTTCGATGTACAATGTTGCCGCCAATGGTCTAGCTGAGGCATTCAACAAGACTCTATGCAACTTGTTAAAGAAAGTTGTCTCCAAATCCAAACGAGATTGGAATGACCGTATGGAAGAAGCTCTATGGGCATATAGAACGACTCATCGCACGCCAACACAGGCGACTCCTTATTCACTCGTTTATGGAGTCGAAGTCGTCTTGCCACTTGAGCGTCAAATACCTTCGTTACGACTGGCTATTCAAGAAGGGATCACGTATGAAGAAAATGCTCGACTTCGATTAGCAGAGTTGGAAGCTCTTGATGAAAAGAGATTGGAAGCTCAACAGAGTCTTGAATGTTATCAAGCTCGATTGTCTCGCGCCTTCAATAAAAGAGTTCGTCCGAGATCCTTTCAAGTAGGAGATCAAGTCCTTGCCATACAAAGACCCATAATTACTTCCCATAAACCTGTAGGGAAGTTCACTTCAAAATGGGATGGGCCATATGTCGTACAAGAAGCTTATTCAAGTGGGGATTACAAGCTGGTTGATGCAGATGGTATGGGGATCGGCCCTATCAATGGCAAGTTTTTGAAGAAGTATTATCCTTGAAGTCGCCACGCTCCTTGATGCACGAGCCTAAACTGCATGTTGCTAAACTCTTGGCCCGTAAGAGTATAAACTATGTACGACCCCAAAAAAAAAAGTCCGCTAGGTTGAAAATCTCGAAAGAGGCGGCCTAGGCAAAAGTTAGGACATGAAAAAAAATCTACCTAGTCTGAACTACGGTATGACTTGATCCTCTTCACCGAGGTACGTAGGCAGCTTAGAGTTTCATTCTAAGTTCAGTCGCATAAGTTCAAAAGATATATATTGCCCCAATTGTTGTCCGAGTAAAGTATGGAGGAATGCAAAATCAAGCTGAAATGCCATCCTCTTGTGGAACTTTGATCTCATTTGATTTAAAAGGAGCAACCCTCTATGGTAAATTGATATCTTCAAGTCTGTTGGTACTCAAGTTAAAGTCCCCAAGTTGAAATCTTCAACTCCGTCGGTCTTCAAGTTGAAGTCTTCAAATTCGCTGATCTTCAAGTTGAAATATTTAGGCCCTCCAAGTCTCAAAGTTGGAGTCTTCAAGTCCGTCGGTCTTCAAGTTGAAGTCTTCAAATTCGCCGATCTTAAAGTTGAATTGTTTAAGCCCTCTGAATCTTCGAGTTGAAGTCTGCAAAGTCCGCCAAATCTTCAAAGTTTTCCAAGTGTTCAAGTAAATGTCGTCTTCAAGTTGAAACTTTATAACTTTCCAATCTTAAGGTGGACATATAAGTCCCTTTGCACCTTAAGTTGGCCTCTTCTTGGGTTTGTCCTTAAAAGGAACTATAAAATTCCAATCTTAAGGTGGACATATGAGTACCTTTGCACCTTAAGTTGGCCTCGCCGATAGTTTGGGCTACATTGAGAGTAATCTCTCCGGTAATCGGGCCATTTTGAGAGTAATCTCTCCAAGAATCGGGCCATTTTGAGAGTGATCTCTCCAAGAATTGGGTCACATTGAGAGTAATCTCTCCAAGAATCGGGCCATTTTGAGAGTAATCTCTCCAAGAAAATCTCTCCAAGAATCGGGCCACATTGAGAGTAATCTCTCCAAGAATCGGGCCATTTTGAGAGTAATCTCTCCAAGAATTGGGCCACATTGAGAGTAATCTCTCCAAGAATCGGGTCATTTTAAGAGTAATCTCTCCAAGAATTGGGCCACATTGAGAGTAATCTCTCCAAGAATCGGGCAAGGATGAATACTCATCCCCTCATACCCCAAGATTATCTTCTTCATGCGTGAATCATCTTATTGAACAAGAACATATCTTTCTTGTTTGACCTACAACAAAAAAAATAACAAAAGAAAAAAAACACAAAAAAAGAAGAAGAAATTACCTTAGCGTCAATGCTTCCGAGCCACAAAACTAGACTCAATATGACTTGCAAATACTGCAAATTGATGCTAAACAAATACGACGTAGGGGTTTATATAGATAACAAAAGGTGGATGTCAAATAGTGATTTCTCGATGTGGGACGTTGCGACAATTGGTCTTTGAAAAGGACATGGACTGTTGAGGCGACGACAGTTACTCTAATTAGAGTTGGTGTGGGATGGAATCCTTGCAAGACAATAAGATGTCAATTGGAGTCCTTACCAATTCGTTGTCAACGTGTAAGCCAATCCAAATTTAATCCAAACTCAATTTCCATTTGACAATCCAAATGCAAATTCAATTCAATTTACGTGGCTTCCTTTATCCAAACATATAGGACTAGTGCAAGCTCTAAGTAATTGAAGCTTAGAATCTGTTAGCATATGCTCTCAACTTTAGCAGTGTATTAAGTTACGGATACTTCAAGTCTAGCCTTCGAAATTAACAAAGTTAATATCTTGACAAATCTTGAAGTAGGGGCATTTGCAAGCATTAAAATTTTATCGAATTTAAATCGATAAAATAATATGGACTATATTTTAATATGCTAGTCCAAATAAATATTATTGGGCTAATATAATTGAATTAGTTATATAAGTCTAATATATATGGATTAAATAAATAAGTCTTAATCCATTGGGCTAGCCCATTTAATTGGGCTAAAGTGATAAGCCCACTTCATTAAGCCCAAGATGTCATCTTCCTAGAGGCCCAGTTTGGTGCCACGTGTCAAATGATGTGGCGCGCCAAGTCAAGCGGAAGAGCCAATAGGACCATGCCATGTGTCAAAATGACAAGGCATGTCCAGTCGCGCTAAAAAGCCAATGAAATCGCGCCACATGTGCAAGTGACATGTTCTGGCCAATCAAATGCAGCCATGTCACACTTCAATTTGATTGGTCGGAAAGAGTTTGTTCTTATCACAACTCTTCCCTTCTACAACTATAAATAGGGGTCTTCATAACTCAGAAAGGGACCAGAAGTTACAACAAGAAGCAAGAAAGAGCTCGTGGATCAAACGCTGCAAATTCCTCCACAAGTTTCAAGCTTCAAGTTCAAGTTCAAGAAATCAAGTGCAAGTTCAAGAACGAAGAACAAATCAAGGTCAAGTTCAAGCAATCAAGCTCAAGAACAAGATCATCGTTCGTGGCAACAAACATAGATTCAAGATCAAGCTCAAAGGCCCTTGATTTATTTACTATTGAAAAGAAGAATCAGAGGATTCATAGAGATTGTAGACTCAAATATTCGAAATAAAATACTACGATTGTTGCGATATTTTCGATCTTGATTTTATTTTCTCGAACCAAATTTATTGTCTACAGTCTCCAAAAGCAAGAATATTATAATACAAACTATTATTTATGGATGAACATATCTTTTTGTAACGTTAATAGATCATATTACTCTTCAATGATGTACTATTTCTTCAAAACATTATACATACAAAAATATAAAATTGTTTAATAATGAATAATAAATAAAACTATAGCATATTCATGGCTCCTTATATAATTATAGTATCCTCTTTATTGTTTATTTATTTTTAGAATAATACAAGCTTGTTACATTTAGTATGCTAATACAAATTAACATATTGTGCTTATTCTGAGCTTTTAAACTAAATACAAAGCCCATGTATTGAAATCGAATAAATAGTATCAGGACTTTGTGGGGTGGGGTGACGTTTCTTTTCTTATAGAATTAGTTAAACAAAATTAATATTCATATTTTTAGGAAGTTAATTATTTCCCTTAGATTAAATTCTATATCAAGATATTTTTAATAATATTTATTTGATTTTTATAAAGCTTTTGATTGTAATATGGGTACACGCACAACACGTGTATCCTAAGACTAGTAAGTAGAAATATAGTAAGATATTCAAGAAAAGGAGAAAGCAAATTAGAAAGAGGGATAAGAGCTTTCACATTATTCTCCTTTTGACTACGGGGCGTAAAGAAGTGGCCATGTGTTGCTTTGCGTGTGAAGCTTGAAAATTTGCACATCTGAATGTGATCTACTTTCCGCAGGAATTGGAATACCGAATCTTGTAATCTATGACTTCCAGTTCCAGATGATCTTTTACGCGGTCAATAATTCTCCTTTCACATACTAGTCCTGTTTTTCGTCATATGGGTAACAAGTAGTTATAGTGAAACTTGTAAATATAGGTTTTCGAACTGGCCATTCAAAAATAGTCATTATTTGTAAAATCATTAAAAAATAGCTACTATTTTGTTGCAACACGAAAAGTTCCAACATAATATACTAGGGATCGATGCACTATATATGAACTTCAAACATATTATCCTGGAATTCCAACACGCGGAAAGTTCCAGCATAATATACTAGAGATTGGGGGTACCTGTATATGAACTTCCAGCATATTATACTTGAGTTCCAGTATATTATACTGGAGTATTTTTCAGATTTTGAATAGTGTTTTCGTTCAAATTTATCTTTACATAAAAAGTGGCTAAATTTTAATTACTTTTAAAACTGCGGCTATTTTTGATTGACCACTTGTAAATCTGGCTATTTTTGGATTTCTCCCGTGAAACTTCAAATTATATAAAGAAAGGCCCATAAGTAAATGAATAATGAAAATTTAAAGAGGGACCACAAATGAAAAGGGAAAATAGTACGGGCTAGCCAGTTTTCGGACTAGTAATCGAAAAATAACGAGCGTTTGTAAAGTCATTGAGAAATAGTCATTGTTTTGCTGAAACACGGAAAGTTCCAGCATAATATGCGGGATTATGGAGATTCTGCGTATAAACTTCCAGCATATTATATTGGAACTTCAGCACACGGAAAGTTCCAACATAATATGCGGGATTATGGAGCTCCTACATATAAACTTCCCGCATATTATGTTGGAACTCCCAGCACATTATGCTGGAAGCTCATACATATTATGTTGGAATATTTTTAATTTTTTAAGGGTATTTTTATTTAGATTTTATCTTTACACGAAAAAGTGACTAAATTTCTATTATTTTTAAAAATGTGGTTATTTTTCAATTACCAGTTCTAGATGGGCTATTTTTAATTATTTTCCAAATGAAAAATACCAAAATACTTACTATTGGTGAAATATCGAAAATTTTGAGATGGGTATTTTCAGTAAAACAATAGTTTTTATGTTTACTTTTTTTCAAATAAAATTCATGTCTAAACAATAAACACCACACTTGTAAGATGTTTTTTTTCCCAACATCAATCAAATATGTCCGAAAGCTTGATAAGAAATCATCAGCAAAAGGTAGCTTATGAAAGAAAAATTGAACCAAATTGCTCCAATTGCAAGCTACGGGAACTGGATTCTTACCAGTATGTCATTGATAGCCCATCTAGAATTGTTTAATTGTAGTAGTAGTAACAAGCAAGAATGTGGACCATGCAAAATAGAACACATGCTACTTCTAGTTAAGGCCCAAGGTTGCAAATATCTTGGGCTCCTTAGGTGCGTGTTAACTCTACATCTAAACAGCATATGCCCTGTTGCTTATCGAGTAATTTTCATAAAATACTATAGTTTAGAGCCTAATTATCATATGTAATTATAGCTTATCTAATTACTATATATACTACTGTTAAATTGTAACCAACTTGTATCACTTGTATTCATTCGCTCTAAATGGTTGTATCAACGCATATTATATATTGAAACAATGATACATATAGCTACTGTATCACTATATGAGGCTCCATACACTATATACACTGCATTTACCATTGGGATTTTACTACAAAATACAAAGAGTAGCTATACAAATTGTAATAATTTTAAAGTGTAGTTATGTATAGTAAATACAATGTATAAATTAGTTACGTCATATATTTTTTTCTTAATTTAAACCTGATTGGTTTCGTGATCTGAGGTCAATGGCGAAAACGACTAGTAATCACTAGAAAATGATAAAGCTTAAAAGAAATTCCACATTTCTTGCTAGCGTACAATACTTCTCATATTTAGAAACGATAAAGTAATATGCTAAAATAACCAGCTAAATAGAGTAATTGAGTATTCTCATCCAACTTAGAGATCTGGTGGCTGCCCATTACGTTAATGAATACAGTCTCAACACTCCTAACTAGAACTACAGATCACAACGATTATGAATATTTGAATCGAAAATTTTACTAAGGTGTACAGGGTAAAATATGTTATTTTAAGTAATTGCATAAGGGAGTGAAACGTGGAACCGAAGACAGAGGATAGCTAAAACAGAAGACAACTATTCCATTTGTTACCGATAAGAATGGTACTCATAAAGATGAAATAAATGCCTATCACTCGACAACATTTAATGGAGAATATTCTACAGCATTTAGTACACTACCGTTATAAAGAATTTGTCATTCATGCCCGCCGTTACACATTCTTCAATGACCCTAATAATTGTCATTAAAGAAGGGCATAATCCTAGGACCTTGTTCCCTAGATGCAGCTATAAATAGTGAGCCCTATTACCATTGTAGGGGAGATGAATTTTCTAGCAAATGTATGCTATAATCTGTTCAAAGCTTATGCAATTTTATCTTTTTGCTTTTTGATTCCATTGTTGTTGTACCCGGAAGCTCTGCTCCTGGAACTACTGTTTCTGCTGTTCCATTTTCATCTCAAGGCTAAGTATTGCATATTATTTCAATTCTTCTATTATTTCAGGATCGAATTAATTCACTTGTCTAGAAAACACATATAAATTCAAATGTACCGTTTTACGGATAAACAGTTTTGCGCCCACCGTAGGACCTAGACAGTCATGTAATTAAGTTAGTCCTTGCCATCTTTTACTAACATATTTTGATGACTTGTTCTTAGTAAAAAATTATAGAAAATGGAAGATAATGATGTTAACAACACACACAATCTTGAGGCCTAAGGAGACCAGCCTCAGCACGAGGATTTAATCAGTGATACCGCAATGAGGGGAACGATGCCACGGCGGTCATCAGCATGTGGTACCGGTGACATGTAGGGGGAGCGACTCTTGATGATGCTGAAGAGGAGCATGTTGCTGAAGCAGTAAGGGTCCTACAGGAGCAACAATAGGTCATTCTAGGCCATCTCACGCGACAGGATAAGGTTATGACAAAACTAAAACAGACGTTATCGGGTGCTTCCAATAACACAAATGGATGAGGTGTAGTTCCTCCTGATGCTCCCGCAAATCAAACAACATAGAGGGTCGCCAACAATACCCCGAGGGGTGAGGTCGGCTTCGTTGAGCCGGGAGGAGCGGATCCGATCATAACAACGAGAGTGATTCCTTCAAAAGCGAACTCTTATGGTTTATGAGGGAAGTAAATGCTCGCATAGACCAAATCCCGGGTGCACCACCGGTGCTGAAAGGGCCAAACTCAAATAAGTATACTCACTTGCCGAACAAACCAAGCGTGACACCATAATTGATCCCAAAGCAGTTTAAAATGCCCGACGTACCGAAAAATGATGGGACTTTGGACCCTCAGGAGTATTAAGTTCTCGAGATCCTTCCTATCCCAGACTTCCAGAATATAGCTTCAACATATATGTAGTAGAGTTGGTATCAGCTATGAGGAACACTAAGAAGCACTATTCTCGAAGCCAATGATGTCCGATCCTAGCTATAGGGATCCTAATTTATGTTGCAAATACCACAGGACAAACGTCCACCGAACTGGGAATTGCCGACATCTGCGTGAAGAGGTGGCGATACTACTGAAAAATGGTCATCTCAGGGAATTCTTAAGTACTGGGCCAAAAACAATTACGGTTGCAACCGTGATAACACAGAGCCCTCAATAGTAGGAGAAGACCCCTTGAGACAGATGATCAACATGATTTTCGTGTGTGTGTGTGGGGGGGGGGGACGAGATTAATAGGGTTACTTTCTCGGTAGCAAAAAAGACGAAGGTAACAGTAACCCACAACAAGAGGCTCCGTGAAGTCGCTGAGGACGAAATCACTTTCATGGAGGAAGACACAGACGGATTTTTGCTACTGCACAACGACGCATTGGCAATTTCTTTAAATGTATTAGATTTTTAAATCAAACATGTTTTGGTGGATCTAGGAAGTTCAGCCACTATCATACAATGGAGGGTATTGGAGTAAGTCAAACTTACCGGAAGCATCATTCCGGCCACAAAACTCCTCGTCGGGTTCAACCTCGCATGTGTGACAACCCGAGGAGAGATCCTGCTGCCCACAAGTGCTGAGAGGGTGATGAAGACGACCCTTTTCGAGGTTGTTGATGGTGATATGCAACGTTTTTCTGGGAAGACAATGGTCGCACAAAATGAAAGCCGTACCATTAACGTATCATTAGTTGCTAAAATTCCCAACTCCCGAGGGGATTAACAGATAAAAGCGACCAACCGGCGTCAAGAAAGATGAATGCGGTTTTGGTCTCCTGTAGAAAAGGGAAGGATCATGTGGCATAGCAATTATAGGAACTAGTGCCTGCTCCTGAGTCAAGTGAAGTTAACTAGGGGGAAGAAACGTCGGAATCTTATCAGGTTCTAAGATATTTACAGATACCAGAAGAGAAGGACACAACGAAGTCCACAACAGAAGAGATCAAACAAGTCGCACTGTTTGAAAAGTTCTTGGAAATGAAATTCTACTTGGGGATAGGACTGCACCCTGAGCTCAGGTCTGGATTTAGAATTTCTTAAGATTAATGCTGATTGTTTTGCATGGTCGTATGCGGATATGACAGGTATCCCGATGGAAGTGGTCGTACACAAGCTAAGCTTGGATCCCAGCATTCCTATAGTAAGACAAAAGAAACTTCCTATTGCCGAGGCCAGAAATAAATTCATCAAATAGGAGAAACTCGCTTACTTGATATCGGTTCGATTCGAGAGGTAAAGTATTCTGACTGGCTAGCTAACATAGTAGTAGTTCCTAAGAAGAGCAATAAATTTAGCATGTGCGTAGACTATAAGGACTTGAATAAGGTATGCCCAAAGGATTTGTTCCCACTGCCAAACATCGATTAAATAATTGATGAAACGGCCGGGCACGAGTTAATCAGTTTCCTCGATGCTTACTTCAGGTACAACAAAATTAAGATAAACCGAGAGGATCATGAAATGATTTCGTGCATAATGAATTTCGGCACATAGTGCTATAATATGATGCCCTTCAGGCTAAGGAATGTCGGAGCCACTTATCAGCGGCTCATAAACAAGATATTTGAAAAATAGATAGGGATAACCATGGAAGTTTATATAGATGATATGTTTGTTAAGTCTTTGAATGTAGGTGACCATCGTAAGCATTTGCAAGGAACATTTGACATCCTAAGGAAGCATAATATGAAGCTTAATCATGAGATGTGCATGTTCGGGGTCAACTCCGGCAAATTCCTAGGATTTCGGATGTCACGAAGGGGGATCGAGGTAAACCCCGCTAAAAGCCATAGAAGACATATCAGACCAGCTGTCAAGCATAAAAGAGGTTCAAAGGCTCACATGGAGATTGGCCTCTTTGAGAAGGTTCATTTTCCGATCATCAGAGAAATGCCACCATTTCTTTACGCTACTCAAAAAGAAGAACAACTTCGAGTGGACCCCGGAATGGCAACATGCTTTAAGGAATTTGAAAAGATACTTGTCAAGACCTCTGTTACTATCAAAGCCGGAGGAAGGCAAAAAATTATTAATCTACCTAGCAGTCTCGGATGTAGTGATCAATCCCATTTTAGTCTGTGACAATGAAGGTATTCAATATCCCATTTATTACGTTAGTAGAATTTTAATGGAAGAAAAAACTCGCTACCCACATTTGGAGAAGCTGGCCTTAGCTTTCGTAGTCGCTGCTCGGAATCTGAGGCCTTACTTCCAATGTCACCCGATAGCTATGGTGACCATCTTTCCCCTGCGGAATATCCTTCATAAACTCAAACTCTCAGGTAGGTTGCTCAAATGGGCCATTGAAATGAGTGAATTTGACATAGAATATAAACTTAGGACCATAGTTAATTCACAAGTTTTTGCCCATTTTGTGGCAGATTTCAGTCCGAGACTATTGCCTCTGGAACCCAAAAAGGCATTGATGGTGCCAGAATAGTCATTCGTAGATTGGACCCTGTTTATGGATGGAGCTTCCAACATACAGGGATCCCATATAAGCATAGTATTGATCGCGCCTTCGGGAGAAACCCTAAGGCATGCCACAAAAACGGGCCTTTTGACTAGCAACGAAGCAGAGTGTGAAGGTTTGATTGCAGGGATCGAATTGGCACGGGGACTAGATTCTGAAGTCCTAGAAATCAAATGCAACTCCCAGGTGGTGTTAAATCAGGTCTACGGGATCTTTGAAACCAAAGAGGAACGCATGCAATAATACGTAGTGAAGGTTCTGGCTCTGCTTGATCGATTCTGGAAGTGGTCAATTACGCATATCCCGAGGGAAGAAAATACAGAAGCGGATATATTAGCTAGCTTTGGTTTATCAACGAAAATGAAAGGATGTGATTCTTGAATGGTAGTACAGCTCATGCACTCGATTTTGGACACAGATAGCTTCTATGACGTGACTATGAATAATTTGTTCTGGGATTGGAGGAATGAGATCATTGATTATCTCAAACACGGGAAGTTTCCCGAAGACTCTAAGGCATCCCGGGCGCTGCGCGCCAAAGCAGCATAATATAGCTTTAAAGGAGGCCAACTATACAGGAAATCTTTCCAAGGCCCATTGGCCCGATGCTTGGGAGATTCCGAAGCTAATTATGTTATGAGAGAAGTCCACGAAGGGATATGTGGAAACCCGTCGGGCACACAATCTTTGGTAATAAAATTGGTAAGTACAAGATACTATTAGCCCCGAATGAAATAATACGCCAAAGCTTTCGTACAAAAAAACGATAAGTGTCGATGCTACACACCATTGGTACATTAACTAGCAGAACCATTGCACTCAGCTCTGTCTCCATGGCCATTCATGAAGTGGGGAATGGATATCGTCGGACCACTACCGCCGACCCCGGGAAAGGTAAGATTTCTTTTGATTTTGACTGACTATTTTTCTAAGTGGTTGGAGTAGGTCTTTATCAGAAGATTGGCGAATGTGATGTGGTGGATTTCTTATGGGAGAATATAATTTACAGATTTGGAATTTCAAAAGAGATAGCTTGCGATAATGGGCCACAGTTTATAGGCACAAAATATCCAAAGTTCCTTGAAGACTTGAAAATCAAAAGAATAACATCTTCGCTCGATCATCCGAGCGCAAATGGTCAAGCAGAATCAACGAACAAAATGATTATAAAAAATCTCAAAAAGAGATTGGAGGCAGCTAAAGGTATATGGTCTGAGGAACTATTTGGAGTGTTATGGGAATACCGAACAACAGCCAAATCGAGCACATAAGAAACTCCTTTCTCCTTTGTGTACGGAGCAGAAGCCTTAATCCCGATGGAAATAGGGGAGCCCACCTCGAGATATTTCCATGATAGTGAAGAGGCAAACAATGAAGCAATGTTAGTCAACTTAGAGCTACTCGATGAGAGCATGGACTTGGTGCATATAAGAATGGCAGCCCAAAAACAAAGAATAGAAAGATATTATAATCGAAGAGCCAACTTCCGTTATTTCAAAGTGGGAGACTTGGTTCTAAGGAAAGTAACTCAAAATACACGGGGAACTCAACGCAGGGAAGCTACGTCCAACATGGGAAGACCCCTACTGAGTTTCACCTGTCATCAAAAAAGGTTCATATGACTTGGAGAATCAAGATAGAGAAAATTTTCCTGGCAACTCGAATAGGGCACACCTCAAGAGATATTATTACTGAAGAACATCACCTGTACTAAAAGCATGTGCTGCACTCTTTTTCCATTCATCTAGTTTTTTTCCTAGTTGGATTTTCTGGCAATGTTTTTAACGAGGCAACAAGAAGACCTTTTAATAGCACGACACACAAGCAAAGAACTGTTCTAGAGCGGTTAGATAATCTTCGGCTCAGTAGCAAAATTTCCACCGGGAAGTTAAGTTTGCTATCGAGCAAAGGTTACCTGACTGTTCACAAGTGCAAACCATTAGGGTATTGTTAGATAGTCTTTGGCTTGATAGCATAAATTCCTAAAGAAGAGTGAAGTTTGTTACCGAACTGAAGATTATCTAGCAATTCATTAGTGGAGTCCTCGAAGGTGCAAAAATTTCAGTGTTCAAATTTGCATTCTTCGCATTCGAACACTAGGGAGGGGGAATGATATGAGGATACGGCAACAATGACTGCCATGTCGACTAGAATACGAAAACTAGAAACACAGTTCTATCATCGGGATCGGGGACTGTGCGACCAGCCCCGTAGAAACAAGTTTTACAAGTTAGCCACAAGAAATGGCAATATCTTTTTAGCATAACAAATGCTTATGTACTTTTGAAAATGGAAGGAATAAAGTAAAGTCATTTTATTTCTATCTTGTTTCTTGTCTGAACGATGAATTGAATTTGTCATTTGAAAATTAAACAAGTACTTCAAATGCTAGTGCCGTAATGAACATGAGACATCCTCTTCAAGAGCACCGTAAACATAAGAGGGCCCTCTCTTATGAAAACCCTCACGTTAAAGGGTTGAATTCAGAAGGCTTATGCCCGTAATCCAAATACTTTTGGGGAAAAATGCACCCAAAGTTTTGTACAAAAAGACGCAAAAAACTAACTTGAGCAGATACTTAAACGAAAAAAGTTTCAAGAAATAAACCTGCACAAAATATTTAAGCAAGAAGGAACGCGAAGATTAAAACTTGCAAAAATGTTCAAACAACAGAACACAGAAAGACTCATGCAATACTTGAGCAAAAAATATTTTTATTCACAATAAAAGTGCCAAAATGGCACATGTACAAAAGTTGGGAAAACAAATGAAAAGCTAAACTGTTGCATCTACGAAACCCGGAGGAAGAGAAGCATCCGCGCTCCCATGGGAAAAAGGTAGATCCACTACCGGTTCGATATCTTGACCTTCAGCATTTTGGCCCTCAACATCGTCACCTTCTGGTTCCTCTCCAGTTTCCAACAATTCAGAATCGGAACCAGAAGAATTGGTAGCATCAGGCCTAGCCGGAAGACCCTTTTTTGCAGCTAACACCAACTCAAGGGCCTTAGCAATTTTGGCGTCAAAATCTATGACACCCACTTTGGCCTCTTCCAAGGTTTTTCTCCTCATGCTATACATAGAATGCGTTTTCTCAACAATGAGGGAAGCCGCTTGGCACTAAAGTTCTTCTTTAAGTTGGTCAACCACGGTAGAAATATTCTCATGCACGGATCTAATAGATCGGAGGCTAACATCGAGATCACGAACAATAGAGCTGAAAAGTCTATTATGCTCGATGGTCCTCTTACACCTCTCCTCCAACTGGGCATATTTCACCCCAACAGCAACAAGCTCTTTAGTTTTGGAGGTCAAGGTTTGTCGCGCCCCTTTTTTTCTCGTGAAATCGGGTTTCGACATTTCTGGGATAACTCCTTTTGAGAGGGTAGGGAATTGGAATTAAAAGAGTCGCCACCTAATGGATTAAGGTGCGTTAGGACACCTAGAGCAGATAACTCATGTTACCAGTTTACATCACCAGAGGCCTGGTAAGGGCTCAAAATTACCTTGAGGGGAAGGTGTTAGGCACCCTTTGAGGTCCAAAATTGTGGGTCTCGGCCGAACTTAAATTATAAATTAGTCTAATAAAGAAGCGAGAGGAATATTTACTAGGGATGGGGGTCCTAAATGTTTTAGCCTAAAGGATCACATTGTACAATATAAATAATACTTCGTAACTCCCTCGATTCGGGGTGTTACTCATATTATTTAGCGGGTACAGACTATCATCTCATGCTACCTGATTACTATCTTTAAGTTTTTACCTAAAGTGCTCTAATTGATTCTAGTTCGATCCCTATGCGTGCACTACCCGTCCCTTACCTATGACCCTAGAGGTATTAGGACCTCTATTTAGGATAGTTCCAGACTAAACCTAGGTTGCTCAAAAATGTGAAAGACTAGGCGACAAACAAAATATGTTAAGACTTGCAAATATAAAGCAGATAGGGGCTCACGTTAACCTCTGCACATAAATAGCAAATGCACGCAATTAATTAACAAACTTTATCGATCTTAAAAATCCTATAGGCAGGATATCTATGCAAGAAGATAGATGTACAGAAACAATTTCATTAAGGCGAGCGTTAGGACCTACTATTTTACCTACTGATTTTAATGAATATCATCTAGGCACTTCAAATCGTAATGAATCATGGTTATAGATCCAAAATTGTTATTAAGTCCTATAGGCATATTGTCTCAGTAATAACAGTGGCGATTATGTTCAGAACCAATTGATAGAATCCTATAGGCATGATTTCTAGATTTGAAACCAATTTTAGTCATATAGACATGGTCTCTATGTTTGAAATTGATTTTTATCCTATAGGCATGGTATCTATTTCTGAATTGATTTAAATCCCACAGGCATGATTTCTAGATTTGAAACTAGTTTTAGTCCTATAGACATGGTACTATTGAGCAGTAATACGGGCAAAAATTATGCAG
Organism: Nicotiana sylvestris; assembly: GCF_000393655.2. Classification (NCBI taxonomy): domain Eukaryota; kingdom Viridiplantae; phylum Streptophyta; class Magnoliopsida; order Solanales; family Solanaceae; genus Nicotiana; species Nicotiana sylvestris. Next base: position 51,692,568 of record NC_091065.1, read on the forward strand.
ATTGTCAGAAAATTAATCAAATCAAACATTGAGGTCCTATAGACATGATTGCTAATGCACATTTGTTAGATTGATAGATCCTATGAGCAGGATTCTAATATGCATTTTAATGCCAACCCTATAGGCAGGACTTCTAATAAACACAGAATTAACACCATCAATAAAAATTCTATAGGCAGAATTTCTAAGCACAATATAGAACTCATATAGTTTTTACCAAATGAATAGAATTGACAACATAACTAAATCCTATAGAAAGGATTTCTATCCATTTTAGCAAAAGGAAATAGGAAAACCCCCAGCTTTACTAAATATCCCCAAATATGTTATTACATACTAGAATAACAAACGAATTACATAATAGTAATGAGACACTATACGGAGCCTTTATTAGGCACAAATAAACCTGGGAACCAGGCCTTCCAACCATAAAAACTTTGAGGCACATCATAATGATCATCCATAGCACATTAGAACCACGTTTCTAGTATGTCAAAGTTCCCAAGGGCCTCAAGGACCCAGGGCAATGCTCACACCAGAACCATACATTCAAAAGATAGCTCATAAGAGATTGGAAAACTAGTCTCCAATGTGTCAGAGTTCACAGGAGTCTCATGTGGACCCTGAGCAGTGCTCACACTAGACTCGTTGAGAACCTAAGGGACTAAGAGTGGGGGTTTTAGAATCAGTGCATAAAAAGAGGTAGGGGCGGGTTTTAAAACAGTTTGATTTCAGAAGAAACAAGGTTTAGAACACAGAGTTGCAGGTAGAACTGCACCAAACAAGGTTATGCTCAAATACATAGTTCAAGTAAGTTAAAAGTCTGGTTAAGCTAAATATTCATGCGAGTACCTAGGACAATCATTGTTTAATCACAGAAGCAATTAGGCAAAACAGTTAAGTTGGCCAGACACATGAATTAAGTAACCATACGAAAATCTTTAGAGTTAGGATTAATGAACCAATTTCATGCTAATAGTATTATAGGGATACTAAGTTAAGAACAAGAGTAAGATTAACAAATAGTGCATGAAACAGATTTAAACATTAGGCTAACTTATAAGAGGATTCGTATTATTCAAAATAGCTTAATCCTAAGTTAACAGTGTCACTTATAGGACTAGATGAGATCATAGAATCACATAAAAATGGCAGTATCATACTTGGAATTAAAACATGCTAGTCGAGCAAAGCATAGAGAATGAAATTACAAAGGATTAGGGCATACCAATTAAGCAAGAAAGCAAGTAGATATGCTACAGCAGTTATGTTCCAGAATCACGTGGCCTTGGCTTTCAGCCGGCTTAGACAAAAAATAATGAGCACAAAATCAGAGTGAAAGAACCAAGCTTTAATGAGAGTATGAGAGTTCGAGTCTGTCCCCAAAAGGGAGAAGGAGAAAGGGTTTAAATAGTGTTCAATTAGGCAGACAAATAAGGGAATAAATCAAACATACACAAGTAAGGAATGAAAATAATTCTAGAATAAATTTGAAGTCAAGTTCAATCAATTAGAAGACATAACATCGTGTAATTAGGCAAGTATTACTTAGACTAAGGTAGATATTATACAGAATCATTCAACAGTCAAATGCGGGATCAATTAAAGTAAGAAAATAATGGGAACAGGGTAAGTCGAGCAAAATAAGGAAACATCAGTACCATACAAGAAAGGAAAGATTAAAATCTCACTAAAAGATTTCAAAATCCTAATTTTTGGGTAAACCGTAAAATCAATGGAATAAAATAAGGTAAACAAGAGAATATTCAAAAGGCAAACCATAAAATCAGTACAATATCACATAATGAACCTAGACAGGAGTTTTAAAAGATAACATAATCAATTAAGATAAAAAAATCCTAATTTTAAATAAACACAAATTGATAGAGCAATAAAGGCAAAAGATCGTTTGTTTTAATAAAAGAACATAAACAGAGAGTTATGAAAGAAAACATAATATTCGAACCAAATCTGGTTCGATTAAAGAAGGTTAAAACCCTAGTTTAGTTAAGTAAAGGATTTAACGGAAAATAGACAGATTTATGAGTAACAAAGTGAATATAGACCAAAAATAACATTAAAGAAAACTAAAGCTGAACCAAATCTGGTTCGAATCAAAGATCTGAAAACCCTAATTTTAGGTTAGGTGCGAATCAATGGAAGATATGAAAATATTCGTACTCATATTGGAAAGCTGATGAACATAGATGGAAATGAGCAAAGATCTGAACCGGATTTGGTTCACAATAGGAGAGATCTGCTTGCCATATTAGACAAGCAATTATGTAACACCATAAATGAGTAACCAGTAGTGAGAGAGGCTCAATAAGATAAGAGAATCATTGAGTAATTCCATCTTAGCTTAGAATTAGGGGGGGAACAAGTGACGACGCTAGGGTTTTGAGAGGAAGAAGACGAAGGAGAGGGAGTGTATAGAGATGGCAGGTTAGGGTGAAGTGATTTAGGTTTGGTCGGATGGGTATAATTAAAGGGGTGAGGGTGCTATGAGCCGTTGATCTTCAGAGATCAACGACTGTAATTTTAAAAAGGAATTGGGTCGGGTTTTTTAATGGGTGTTGGTCTGGGTTAATGGGTATTGGGCTGGGGTAATGGGTAGTGTATAGATCCGAAATTAATTAAGAAAAAAGGGCTAGACATTAAATACACAATTAAATCAGTAAATAATTTATAAAAATAATTAATAAATAATAAAATATTACTTGTGAATGAAAATGATTTAAAATAATTACTTAATATTATAAAAATATAAAAAGTCATTTTAATGTGAATAATGTAATTATGCATATTTATGGGCTATTATTGCAAAATATGCAATTTTAGCCTAAGGATCAAAATAAATATATATAAAAATATTTCAAGCTTAATATGGATATAAATGATGAAAAATTAGATAATAAATTATTATAAAATTATTTATGATGCAATTAATAATTATTTATATAAAAAATGTAGGAATAAATTGGTTAGAAGCCTTTAAAAATTATAGAAAATTATGGAAAAATACTTGGTGATGCTCATGCACTATTGAAGGTATATATGCATATTTGAAATATGTGAGGGGAAAATTGGGTATCAACAACCTCCCCTCTTTACCCGGAAAGGATGAAAGAGTTGTCGGGTAAAGAAATGATGGTCGATTTTGACCGAATGGGGTGTTTTGAAAATATTGACCGCACCCTGGGCTCTGAGCTGCCTACATATCCCTGGTTTTACATGAATCAGGCCATGTGTAGTTTTGGACCCAACGGTGAATGAAACCGATAGAATTGTTATAAGAATAGTCGTATGTTTTGGAAAGGGTTCTTTTGGGAAGGATAGTATCGGATGGGTTTATGCGGAGTTATGAATGTGAATCTGAAGCGTAACGGATGTATCACAGGACAGATATTTGAATAGTCATAGAGTAAAGGCGAGTAATTTATGGGGAGTTGGTTTTGTCCAGAAACAATGACCGGGTATGAATGGTATGAGTTGAAACTAAAGCGAAGGTTGCTCCTATTTGAAGAACAGTTAACTTCTGAATTACCTACAAAACTTAAAATACGACGCATGCAAATATATATGGATTACTGCAAGAATTTAAACATGATGCAAATTCCCTTTGGACCATGAAGGTTGTCTTTGGATAGTGGGATGACATCCTTAGACCATGACGTCCTGGGCCATCAATAACGAGATAAAGGATTCACAAGCCATGAGATCATGTTCTCGGGCCATGAGAATAGTGACTCTGAACCATGACGCCTTTGAATAATGATGTGCGATATTGAGAGATCCTTAGGCCATGACATGGTGTCTTCAGGCTATAAGGATGATGCCTTCGGACTATGACGCCTTCAGACAGAGACATGGTGATGCATATGAGAAAAACAAGACAGAGCTTAGTCTTTTATAGGATCGGGACAGAGCTTAGCTCCGAAAAGGCAAGATGGTTCTAAGTTTCAAAATAGGGTAACGTCCGGTCATTGGACAAAGAAGGGCAGAGCTTAGCCTTATGCAATTGAGAGGCAGGGCTTAGCCTCATGCAAATAGAGGAGGAAATGCTTAGTCTCATATGATGGGAAAGTAGAGCTTAGACTTATGCAATTGAGGAGGAATGACTTAGTCTTATGCAAAGAGAAGGCAATGCTTAGCCTTAAGCAAATAAAGAGGCAGGGCTTAGCCTCATGCAAGATTTGAGACTGGGCTTAGTCTCATGCAAAGAGAAGGCAACACTTAGCCTTATGCAAATAGCGAGGCAGGGCTTAGCCTCATACCAAATTTGAGACAAGGCTTAGTCTCATTCAATGGAAGGCAATGCTTAGCCTTATGCAAATAGGGAGGCAGGGGTTAACCTCATGCAAAAGGAGGAGGAGACAGTGCTTAGTCTCATGCAAAGATAAGGCAATGCTTAGCCTTATGCAAATAGGGAGGCAGGGCTTAGCCTCATGCAAGATTTGAGACAAGGCTTAGTCTCATGCAATGGAAGGCAATGCTTAGCCTTATGTAAATAGGGAGGCAGGGCTTAGCCTCATGCAAGATTTTGAGACAGGGTTTAGTCTCATGCAATGGAAGGCGATGCTTAGCCTTATGCAAATAGGGAATCAGGGCTTAGCCTCATGCAAAAGGAGGAGACAGCGCTTAGTCTCATGCAAAGAGAAGGCAATGCTTAGCCTTATACAAATATGGAGGTAGGGCTTAGCCTCATACAAGATTTGAGACAGGGCTTAGTCTCATGCAATGGAAGGCAATGCTTAGCCTTATGCAAATAGGGAGGCATGACTTAGCCCCATGCAAAAGGAGGAGATAGTGCTTAGTCTCATGCAATGAGCAAATAACAAATATGAGCAGAATATTTCTTAGATGGAGATATATTTATGCTTGGCGATCCAGTTGTTATGAAGGTAATGATTTTAAGGCGCACGTATGTGTGGTTATTTCTCATTCCTACATCTAAAGAAAAATCGTGAGTTTTGCAGGGGAGGTTGGTTCGTGCCTTTGTCTGCTTGTTTTGCTTTGCTTTGCTTTAGAAATCCTGTTTGAGTTGCCCTAGGTAACACCTGGCTGCCGTAGAAATAGACTTTTCGAAAAATATGCACTTATTTGATGCAATAGAGTTATTTTAGAAAACATAGTGGTATATAATATCAATTAAATTAGATGAACTAATGACTGCAATACTTTGGAGACATTGCGGCTTTATTTGCGTTAGAATTTTGAGGTCCTCCTCAAAATTCTGCCCCAGTTCAGTAAATGATCCTTCAGCCGAAGTTTGTTGGACCTGTTTCGAAATTTTGAGAATCCTTGTCGAAATTCTGCCCTAGTTACTTTACCGATTTTTTGACTATCTTACACATGATGATGTCGGTTGGACTTGCTCCGGAATTTTAAGGGTCCTCCTTAAAATTCTGCCCCACTTTCTGGTTCTGGAAAAATGAAGATTTTATTAAAATGTGACCGAACCCATAGGGCTGCCTACATATCCCCTCTTAAACGGGAATCAGGTCAAGCATAGTTCAGTTACATCAAATGAAGAAATGTAAACAATCTAAACATAGTATATTTTGATTGCGTCTGAATTGATAGGTTTTGGCCAAACTTCTCCATCCATTTCTGCAAGTATGAGTGCTCCTCCTGTTAGTACCCTATGAACCATGTAGGGCCCTTTCCAATTGGGTGAAAACTTTCCTTTGGCTTCATCTTGATGCAGAAAGATTCGCTTCAGCACTAGTTACCTCGGTGTGAATTGTCTTGGTTTAACTTTTTTGTTGAAAGCTCTGGACATTCTGTTCTGATAAAGCTGACCATGACACATTACATTCATCATTTTCTATCTATGAGGGCTAATTGCTCATAGAGGCTCCTTATCCACTCTGCATCACTGAGTTCGACTTCTTTTAAGATCCTTAAAGAAGGAATTTCTACCTCAGCGGGAATGACAACTTTGGTACCGTAAACCAGCAAATAGGGAGTTGCCCCAGTTGATGTGCTGACTATGGTACTGTATTCCAATAAGGCGAATGGTAACTTTTCGTGCCATTGCTTGTGATTTTCTACCATTTCCTTAGTATCTTCTTGATGTTCTTGTTGGCAGCTTCTACGACTCCATTCATTTGAGGCCTGTATGCTGTGTAATTTTTGTGCTTGATTTTGAAATTTTCACACATGGCTTTTTTCAGATCACTATTGAGATTGGCAGCATTGTCAGTGATGATGGATTCGAGAACCCCGAATCGACAAACAATACGATCCCTGACAAAATTTGCGATGACTTTCTTGGTTATAGCTTTGTAAGATGCAACCTCTACCTATTTTGTGAAGTAATCGATGGCCACTAAAATGAACCTATGCCCATTTGAAGTGGCGGGCTCGATCAGACCGAGGACATCCATTCCCCAAGCGGCAAAAGGCCAAGGTGCACTTGTTGCATTGAGTTTATTTGGTGGTACCCTTATCATTTCTGCATGTATATGGCATTGGTGGCATTTATAGACATACTGGATGCAATCTGTTTCCATAGTCATAAAAAAATATCCCGCTCTGAGTATTTTGTTAGCTAGAACGAAACCGTTCATATGTGGCCCGCAGGTTCCAATGTGTATTTCCTCGAGAAATTTGGAAGCTTCTTTTGGTGTCAATACACCTTAATAGTCCTAGATCAGGTGTTCTCCTATACAGAATTCCTTCGCTTTCGAAGAAATGATTGGACAACCTACGTAGTGTGCGTTTTAGAGTATGGTTCTCCTACTTTGGGTACTCTCCTTTTGCCAAGTATTCCTTGATGTCGTGGAATCATGGATTTTCATCTGTTTCTTCTTCAACATGAACACAATAAGCTGACTGACTATGGATCCTAACTGGGATGGAATCGATAAAATTCTTGTCCAGATGTTGTCTTGTGGAAGACAAAGTAGTCAGTGCATCTGCGAACTCATTCTGGATTCTTGGAACATGTTTGAATTCTATTTTTGTGAACCTCTTTATCAGTTCTTGCACATGGTACAAGTATGGTAGTATCTTAGAGTTTTTGTAGCCCATTCTCCTTGAACTTGATGTACCGGAAGATCCGAATATCCAATTACCAGCAACTCTTGTATATTCATGTCGATGGCCAAATTGAGTCCCATGATGCAAGCCTCATATTCTGCCATATTGTTGGTGCACATAAACCTATTCTTTACGGATACCGAATTATGTTGACCTGTCTCTGACACCAAGACCGGTCCAATACCCATTCCTTTGAAGTTTGCAGCTCCGTCGAAAAACATTCTCCAACCATCGTAGGCTTCAGCAATGTCCTCTCCTACGAATGACACTTCTTCGTCAGGAAAATACGTTTTTAGTGGTTCGTACTCTCCTCCTACAGGATTTTCAGCAAGACGGCCTACCAACGCTTGTCCTTTGACTACCTTCTGAGTTACATAGATGATATCGAACTCACTCAGCAATATTTGCCACTTGGCCAACTTCCCGGTAGGCATAGGCTTCTGAAAGATGTACTTCAGAGTGTCCATCCTTGATATGAGGTATGTGGTATATGCACAGAAGTAATGCCTCAATTTTTGAGTTATCCATGTCAAATCATAACAAGTGCGTTCTAGCAGAGAGTACCGTGCTTCATAAAATGTGAACTTCTTACTCAAGTAATATATGACTTGCTCCTTTCTTCCTGTCTCATCATGTTGTCCCAAAACACAACTGAAAGGCCCATCTAGTACTGACAAATAGAGTAGCAAAGGTCTCCAGGTTCCGGCGGGACTAGGACTGGTGGCATGGATAGGTATTTCTCAATTTTGTCAAAAACCCTTTGACAATCTTCAGTCCAACTGGTTTCAACATCCTTCTTCAAAATTTTGAAGATGAGTTCACATATTACTATGGACTATGCTATGAAGCAGCTGATGTAATTGAGGCGTTCCAAGAAGCTCATCACGTCTTTCTTGCTCTTTGGTGGTGGTAACTCTTGGATAGCTTAACTTTTGACGGGTCCAACTCAGTTCCTCAGCGGCTAACGATGAATCCCAACAATTTTCCTGCAGGAACCCCGAATGCACATTTTGCGGGGTTCAGTTTTACATTGTACTTCCGTAGCCTGTTAAGAAGAACTTCCTCAAGTCTGCTATGTGATCTGTGGCCCTCTTGGATTTGATGACGACGTCGTAAATATATACCTCTATTTCTTTATGTATCATATCATGGAAGGTGGTCATCATGGCCCTCATATAGGTGACCCTAGCATTCTTCAGACCGAATGGCATCATTTTGTAGCAGTACACCCCCATGGTGTAATGAAAGTTGTTTTCTCTGCGTCTTCTTCGTCCATCCAAATTTGATGGTAACCCGCGAAGCAATCGACAAAGGATTGGAGTTCATTCTTGGCGCAATTGTCGATCAGAATGTGTATATTTGGTAATGGAAAATCATCCTTGGGACTTGCTCTGTTTAAATCCCGATAGTCAACACACACCATGACTTTCCCATATTTCTTCGGAACCGGTACAATGTTGGCTAACCAGATTGGGTATTCAACTACCCTAAGGACTTTGGCTTTGATCTACTTAGTGACTTCTTCCTTGATTTTTAGGCTCATGTCTGGTTTGAACTTTCTGAGTTTCTGCTTCACCGGCGGACATATTGGATTGGTAGGCAACTTATGAGCCATTGTGGATGTGCTCAGGCCGGTCAGGTCATCATATGACCATGTAAAAATATCCTCATATTCTTTAAGGAAACAAGAATATTCTTTCTTTTCTGACGGTGACAGGTGAATACTTATGCGAGTCTCCTTGATGGTTTCAGAATCTCCCAAATTGATTGCCTCAGTTTTGTCCAGGTTGGACTTAGGTTTGTTCTCAAAATTCTCAACTTCTCTGATAACTTCCTTAGGTATCTTATCCTCTTCTTCCGAGTCACTATCCTTATGTTGCGTTGTCTCATTACATGTCACAATCGTTGGTTCATCAAGGTAAAAAAATAGTAATGCTATAGAAGAAAGATATGAAAGATAACGATAATAAAATATCAAATTATTTGATAAATGCTGAAATGTTAAACAAAATATTATCTGAATGACTTCAAAACAATGTTTTAAAAAACAAAATATTGAAAGGAAGATATTTTAAAAACCAAATGCTCAAAAAGACTTGATTTTTTTCAAATAGCATTAGTAGCCAAGCTACCCCGGGACTCGTCTGGCCCTTGATGGTTTGGCAGTCTAGTTTCTGAGAAAAGCTCTCCTCTCCACCGTCTCAATAGTAAGGCCTTCTTCCTTCTCCTCCCCAACTATCACATTGCAATCCATATCTTCGCCTTCTAGAAACAGGTTCCTTAGCCCAACCAAAGCTTCCTCCTTTTCAGATCCCCATATTGTGTCGGCCTGGTGAAAGGTCTGACTCTGATGCGGCACTGGCTGCTCGAGAGGGCAATAGGGACCACGCCATGGGGGCGACCAATCATCATATTCTTGTCATGTATACTGATATCCGAGCCCAAAAGTTGTACCATGACATTTCAACTATATCGGTTTGGTAATGCCTTGGAGTTTCTTCCCAAGCCCTTTGTCGGGTTCATACCCTGACCATGCCAATATGCTTTCTATTTTGCTGTTCCATGTCGTGCCCCCTTTTCCTCGCGGAGTATGAGTTTCGACATTCATTGGGAACAACTCATTTCCTTTTGGGAATTAGGTATAGAATTTGAAGAGTCGCCACCTAACGAATTTAAGGTGCGTTAGGGCACCTAAAGCAAGTAACTCATAAAATCGGTTTGCATTACTAGAGATTGGGTAAGGGCTCGTAATAACCTTGAGGGGAAGGTGTTAGGAACCTCTCGAGGTCCACAACTGTAGGTCCCGTCCGAACACAAATTAGGTAAATTAGTCTTAAGCAAACAAAGTAATTTAGACAAACAAACATTTTGTTTAAAGCAAGGGGTAAAGGGGGTCCTAGGTTTTTTAGCCTATAGGATCACTTCTGTGCAATACTTGGTAATCATCCCCTAAGTTGGGGTGCTACACATAGCATTAGCGCACAAGTCATCATGTCCTTTACTACCCGATTACCCTCCCCTTATATAAGCGATTCTAATTTAAACGTACCCTATGCGTGCATTATCCGTCCCTTACTTATAGTCCTGGAGGTGTTTTGGACTTCTAGTTAAGGTGGATCTCGACCTTCTTATAGTGCTTAAAAGGAGAAAATCTAAGCTACAAGCAAAAATAAATAGGACTGTCAGATAAAGGAAAAATTAAAGGCTCATATTCACCTCCACAAATAAGTAGGCAATTACACGTCTCAAACAACAGTATTTCAAACACTTTAAAAGTCCTATCGCTGGATATTTGGATGAGCCTAAAGCAGAACATATGCAGTGTTTTTTTAAAAGCGAAGCAGAAGGTACTTAATCAGTTGCCTACTGATTTTAGGACTATTTAAATCTGTGCAGTAAACAAAGCACATTTTTATAATTCCAAGGTTTTAGCTGCCCTACAGGCTTGCCTAGGCGTGGATTAGCGATGTCCTATGAATATGGTATCTGGTCATTAATCAGAAGTGCAATAAACTAGTAAACAATTTTAAGCAAGCAGTTTGGTTCATTAGGTCCTATATGCATGCTATCTAAGTGTAAAAACTGATTTAAAACTTATAGACGTGGTATCTAAATACAGAAATTGGTTTTAAAACCTTATAGGCATGGTATCTAAATGCAGCAATTGGTTTTAAGACCTTATTTGTATGTAGAAAATTGATTTAAACCTTGTTGACATGCAAAAACTGATTTTAAGCTTGCAGGCATGGTGTCTAAATAAACGAACGTCGTAGTAACCTATAGGCATGGTATCTAGAATGCATGACTGATTTTAATTTCATGGGCATAGTATCTGAATGTACATAAGCAAATAAACATCGCAGCAACCTATAGGCATGATATATAGAATGCAAGACTGATTTTAAATCTTATATGCATAGTATATGAATGAACATAAGCAAACAAATATCACAACAACCTATATGCATGGTATCTAGAATGCATGTCTGATTTTAAATTCATGGGCATAGTAACTGAATGTATATAAGCAGACAAACATCACAATAACCTATAGGTATGGTATCTAGAATGCAGGACTAATTTTAAATTCATAGGCATAGTATCTGAATGTACATAAGCAAATAAACGTCACAACAACATATAGGCATGGTATCTACCCTTTCCCAAAACATATATACGAATCCCTCTCAGTTTTACTAATATCCCCAATATTTGTTTACAAAGAAATTATTATTACAAACCAACATAAATAATGAATTACAGAAGTGAAACTGTTAAAACTATAAGGAGCCTGAATAGGCCCAAATAGTAAACCTGCAAAGTCAGGCCTTCAACCAAGTGAACATGCCAATACTCTCATAGTGCACCCAATGGTATCCTGGTGTGTCAAACTTCCCAAAGGCCTCAGGGACCCCGGGAGATGCTCACACCAGAAAACTTTCAAAGCAACCCTTTTGTGAGTAAGTTTGGAAAGCCAGCCCCATTGTGTCAAAGTTCAGAGGAGTCTCATGGACTCCTAGACAATACTCACACTGAACGGGCATGACCCTAGGTGTTCTAAGAGTAGGAGTTGAAAACAGAAGATAATTAAGAAAATAGTTTTGGATTCTCAGGAAGTAAGGAGCAAACGGGGTCATCCAATTCTTATAACTCAAACAAAGGTCCCAGCAATATACAAGATCACTTAAAGTTTCAAATTAGTTTACTAGTTGTTACTAGGTGAGCAGACCCTAAACAAAGGCATGACATGCTGGGATCAATTAGATAGTCACATTCAAAGGGGTATCAGGGATTGAGAGCAATATTGGTCAGGAGTCTGTGAGAGGTTAATATTTAAAACATGATAGAAAGAACATGCTAGTCGAGAAACAAACAGATATAGGTCTAATTTAGATATGAGCAGGCATGCAGACTTGCAGACTTGCAGACTTGCTGAAAACAGAAACACATAGGTCTAGCTGAAACAAAAGTAAACAGGTTGAAATCAGGACACTCATAGGTTTAATCAAACAGAAGTAGACATGCTATTGCAGTAAACACATAGGTTAAACAGAAGTAGAGATGCTATTGCCGTAAACATATAGGTTTGATTAAATAGAAGAAAGACATGCTGATTATAAGGAAACACATAGGTCAAATTGAATAGCAGGAAATATATAGTTTAATTGAATAGCAGTAAACATGCTGATTAGGAACAATGAACATGAAGCACGGGGATCTAATGAGATAAAGTAGACATGCTGATAACAGGGCACATAGTTAAATTGAACAGTAGTAAACATGCTGAGTAGAGAAACACATAGGTTTAATTGAATGGCAGTAGTGGAAGCATACCGGTTAAAAGATAGCAATAGAAGAGTGAAGCAAACAGGGTCCAAAGGTCTAGCTTGGGCTTCCAGGCAACTAGACAATGTAACATAAAAGAGAAGAAGATTATGATAGAGGAAGAGAACAAGAACTTTGTGTACTTTTCTATGTTTGTGTGTGTGTGTTAAAGAAAAAGAGTAAGGCTTATATAACTTTGAGTAGAGTAGACAAATAAGGCAAGAAAAATTAATGGCATATAAATAAAGTATGCAAATCAATTAACCAGTCAGGTAGGGCTAACCTAATCAATTAATATTACTTAAATTATGGAGAATCTCATACGAAATCAATCAGCGTGCATAATTGAAGTTAAATAAGGTAAGAAATAAGTCTAAAGACCATAGATTAGACTAATTAATCTAAATAAGGAAAGTAGTACCAATTAAAAGTTATAAATGAGGAAAATAGGTAAAATCACAGGGAAGTACTAATTTTAATAGGAAAATATGATTCGAACCCTAAGTAAAATCAGTCAATCTATTTTGATTGATAGAGATAAATAATAACGGGGGAAAATTAAAGCGGACAGTGAGACAAATGAATAAAAAAAGGACTAGAACATAAGAATAAAGATAACCAGCTTCAAACACTTAGAAACTTTAGAAAAGCTTTTTGCAGAAACAAGAAGAAGTGGAACCCTAGTTCTGGGAAACTTTAGGATCGATCATCAGTAGAAAAAAACAGAAGGAAAATGCCATAGAAACTTGAAACCTTTTTAGATCTACAGAGATCTGACCAGCACACAATAAGGAAGCTAAAAACCCTAATATAACAAGATACTAAAATCGATTAACAATAAAGAAAACAAAAGATTTTAAAAAAAACTACTGATAAACTCAGAATCATTCAAGATCTACAAAGATCTCGACAGATTCACGTTTAAAAAGGTTAGGGTTTTGAGAAAAAGGGGATGGGTAAAGAAAATCTGGTTTTGAACCAAAGATTCAAACCATAAACACAAGATAATAGCACTCACAAACGAAGATGAATGTATGCAGACTCTTAAACGGTTTTGAACAAGATCTGGGTTGGATCTCTTACAGATCCCTTCATGCAATAATAAAATCGAACAACCAGAAGAAGTAAGAGGCTAGTAGGGGCCTTAAATCACCAGGCAATCCCATGGAATAGGTAAGAATCGAAAGGTTTGGGGGAGAATTTAGGTGTCGGCGCCAGGGTTAGGGTTGGTCTCAGAGAGAACCGGAGAAGATGAGGAATTCAAGGGCGGATGGGTGTGAAAAAATGATTAGGGTTAGAGGGTCATTTGAGTTAAAAAAGGAAAAAGTGAATGGAGGTCATTGATCTCATAGATCAATGGCCAAGATAGAGGGGTTTGGGGTTGGGTAGAGGTCTTTAGGTTTGGGCTGGGGTGATTTGGGCCTGGGTTTAATTAAATTGGATTGGGGGGGGGGAGTCCGATTTTGGATATAAATTAGGGGCTATTTGTTAAATACCCATTTTTACTAAATAAAATAATTTAAAAAATAGCTAATTAAATGATAAAAAGTGATTTGTAAAATAATTACTTAATATTATAAAAGTATAAAAAGTTATTTTTTATATGGATAATGTAGTTATGCATATGTATAGGCTATTATTGCAAAATATGCAATTAAAGTCTAAAAAATGCAATTAAAATATTTGAATAACTATATGAGCCTAAATGATGAATTTAGATGATTAAATCATCATAAAGTAATATGAGGGATGATTTTTGGATATTTATATAATAAAAAATACATAAATAAATTGATTTAAGGCACTTAAAATTATAGAAAAATCGTAGAAACATTTATGCATGTATGCACAATATTTTGAAAGTATGCATGCCTATTTTAAATTATATGAGGGGAAACAATTGGGTATCAGCACTCCACCATTTATCTTTCTTAATTGCATTGACACGCTCGATGCGGTGATAAGTTTCTCCACCCAACTTTCTTCTATTCTCGACAACCGGGACAGTTTGATTGGTGTAAATGGGATTACTTCCGTCTCCATGAATGATTACCTCCTGATGGTTCCATTCGAACTTCACGGCTTGGTGTAGCGTAGAAGCCACAGCTCCATTGGTATGTATCCAAGGTCGTCCTAGTAAAAAATTGTACGTAGCAGATATGTCTAATATTTGAAACTCAACATCAAACCAAGTTGGGCCCATTTGTAAACAAAGGTCAATTTCCCCAATTGTGGCTCGTTGAGACTCATCAAATGCCTTCATATTCATATTCCCTGCTCGTATCTCATGAAAATCTTTACCCAACCTTTTCAGAGTAGTCAATGGGCAAATGTTGAGGCTTGAACCTCCATCTATTAGGACTCTGGTGATGAATTTATCCTCAAATTGTACTATGATGTGTAGGGCCCTATTGTGACTTAGTCCTTTTGGTGGCAGTTCATCTTCGTAAAAGGTGATCTTATGGTTTTCCAGTACTTTCCCTACCATGTTGGCCATCTCTCCACTGGTAATATTGTTGGGCACGTACGCTCCACTTAACATCTTCATCAAAGCATTTCTATGCGCCTCAGAATTTTGTAGCAGCGATAGGATGGATATTTGGGTGGGAGACTTGTTTAGATGATCAACGATAAAGTATTCTCTTGCTTGTACTTTCCTTCGGAGATCATGTGGACCAGTTTCAATGATGGGTTGTTTGGCAGCAGCTTCCTTGCTTGTTCCTCCCAAATTTTCAGGTGTATAGATCCTTCCAGTTTTGGTCATCCCTTGTGCAGCACCAACTCTTCCATTTTTGCTTTTCCTTTCTCCTAGCTTCGGCAACATAATCCCAAAGTATAGCATTGGAATTGAAGGGTAGTGTGGATGCTACCGTCACAGTGAAGGGTGTGGCTACTTCTATTTCAAATAGAGTAGGTGTAGTTGTAGGTGCCATTACTTCAATTTCAAACGGAACTGATGCGGCTACTTCAACTTCAACCGATGGTTGTATCTGTACCACAATAGGAGTGAGTGTGACTGCAGGTTTAGGGTAGTCACCTTCCCGAATAAGCCCAATCGGCCCTTCAGGATCCCATTCTTCATTAGTTTCTATCACATTTACTCTTTCACCCCTATGATCTGGGAGGGGATTATTGCGAACATTGGGTGCGGCTTCCGTTGCTTGTATGACTTTGGTATCAATTAGGGTCTGAATCTTATCTTTTAGAGTGCGACATTCATCAATAGTATGTCCTTTCATGCCAGAATGGTACGCTCATATTTTGTTCGGGTTGACCCATTGAGAGGATTTTTCCATGGCGACAGTGAGAATAGGGGTGACATATCCGGCAACCTTCAGTCTTTAATATAGCTGGTCGATGGGCTCAGCAATAGGGGTGTATTTTCTGGGCAACCTGTGATCGAAATTGGGTCTGGGTTTTGGATAGTTTTGACGGGTTGGAGGTGAATGATAATAGGCTGGTTGGTTGTTATAAGTGTAATAGGTGGTAGGGGGTTGAGAATATCTGGGAGGTGAAGGTTGGTATGTGGGTGGAGGTATTTGGTATGTGAGTGGAGATTTTGGACCTTGGGCCACCATCACTGCCCCTACTTCTTTCTTCTTTGATATACCCCCTGATTGTAATGCTTTGTTCGTAGCCTGCAATGCCTCAAAATTAGTTACCATCCCGCTTTTGATCCCTTCTTCAATCCCTTCCCCGTGTTTGATGATGTTGGAGAACTTGTGATTTTCGATGACCATTAACCTTTCATAGTATTGTGGATCCCGGGCCCTGACGAAGAATTTGTTTATCTGCTCTTCTTCTAGTGCCGGCCTAACCTTTGCAGCTTCTGACGTCCATTGAGTAGCATACTCGCGGAAAGTTTCCGTTGGTTTCTTCTTGAGGTTCTGTATGTAGAAGATGTCTGGTGCATTCTCTGTATTAAACCTAAATCGGTCCATGAAGTCCGATGCCATTCTTAGCCAATTAACCCACTTCTTGGGATTCTAACTGATATACCAAGATATGGCGTCTCCAGAGAGGCTCCTCATGAATAGTTTCATTCGGATTCTTTCATCTTTCCCAACTCCCACGAGCTTATCACAGTATATCCTCAAATGTACCTTTGGGTCTACATTCTGACAGTCTACAACCCTTTTCCTCATCTTCCCTTCCAGTTCCATTAGACCCTGCTCCAAATGTTCCAACCTTTTTGTCGACCTTGTAGCCATTTCCCTCCACTCATTAATTGACTCCATGTCTAGCTTGTGTTGTTCCAAATGCCTGGCTTCAGACTCAAGGACTCTTTTGCGTAGCCTCTCATACTTCACTTGTGTTTCAACAACCTCATCTATGACTCTGTTTCCTTGACCAATCCCTGGATCGATTATTCCTGCTATGTTATCTTCAAACCTTGATGGGTAGAAGTGCACATGACCTGCGTGATATTGATCTGGCTCGATGGTATCTTTTTCCATGATAATCTTCAAATGCCACATGTGGTGGGCCTCACATTTATATGTAATGGCGTCATCCTGAAAATCTGCTCTGTAGTGACTCATTTTGGAGACTCGTGGTATGACTTATTTTCTACCAGCTTGTCTCATGACCCTGAGAGAAACACATGGATGTATTCCCCTTAACCCAATCAATACCAAATACGGAATATCCCTGGATCTGATAATGAATTCATTAGTAGGGAACCACTCGAACATCCAGTGAACCTGGTCCTCGGTCAAATTGCTGAAAAACTGTGCCCATTCTGTAGCATTCTCTGACTGTGCAAATCTGTTTAGGATAAAGGTCATTCTTTTAGGACGGTGGAAAGCTATATGATCGTTCCTTGGTCTCCGTGGAAACACTTGGTGGTATTGGCCCCTCTGAAGATTTTCTAACAACCAAATCTGCAGTAGCAAGTTACAACCCTCAAAATGTTTGAACCCTTTCTTGCAACGATCCAAAGCCCGGTATATGTCTGCTACAATCATCGGAACAATAGTATAGGTTTGTCCCTCAATTCCCTCCATTAAAGCTTTGGTTACCATGGACAACTCGGTGTGAATTCTATCCCCTTGGCTTGGAAACACTATCATACCCAGAAAGCAGATGATGAATACAAAAACCCTACGATGAGTCCAACCTAGAGAAGTGATGGAGAATTCATCATGGAAGATACAGTAAGATTTGCTGTGTCCGTATCATTCATAGAGGAAGTCGAAGGGTATGTAGGACTTCTTCAGGCCTTCCAAGTCGCCATTCTTTCTCAGACCCATCATCTTCAAAAATCCCCTGGAAGTGCGGTTTTCTGGTACTAGTAAACCGGGACTATCCCATGGTAATCCAGCGAATCCTCCTATTTACTCCAAAAGAGGAGTCATTATATTGCCAAAACGGAATATAGCCCTTTCTCCATCCCAGAACATAGTAGAAACTTCGATCAGCATGTTGTTTGGCTAAATATCCAACAAGGAGGGTAAATTTCCAAGAACCTTTTCACGTGATTTTTGTCGTTTGGCGAAAGGTTTTCCCACCAATCTAACAATAACGATGGTATATTTCGGACCATGCCGAACATGGGGACTTCGTGCCTCATTATCTGCAAAAATAAATAGAGTTAGACCCTTGCCCCCTCCAGATTCGACTACTTACACATTAACGATTAGCATGCCAGCATTTATCTCTTCAAATAATGCACATATCGTGGTTGCGCCCGTTGGAATTATGGAAATCTTGGTAGACTTTGGACAAGGTTTTCTTAGAGGGTTATTATGTGGACAACATATTAACCCAGGCTAGGTTTGATCATGATGCATGTACATTATTATCAGAGTAAGGTTTCTATAGAAGTTTAGACTGGTACCCTCAAGCGGACAACTTGAGAGGGAAAGACACGAAATCGTCGACTGCACCACTGATTGACTAGTTTTACCGCAAATAAGCTTTTCCAAATTTAAAGGGTGATTTTAGGAAGAGCATCGACACTCATCAAGCGCCGCTATGGTATTAGTACGTACGAGTGGAATGTGATGTTGAGCATGTATCTATGCAAAAGAAAATAACATTTTGTCAAGTATTTGCATGATGAATAATGATAAAATGCGGTATTTAAAAATTGTAAAGACATTTAAGAAAGGAAAACAAGGAGATAATTTAGTTTCCATAGTAAAATGCGATAAAACAGGGAAGAGAAATCATAAATGAATGAAGATAGGCAAATAAATTCACATAGAGTGGGAAGGGGAAGGGGTGTGCAAGTATTAATGGAATAATAAAGAAATGCTTATAGACTAATTCACAACACATTCATTATGGTAAGAGCTTAAAGATATCCTCAGCAGAGGCGCCATGCTGTTGCCCCCATTTTCTCGCGAAATCGGGTTTCGACATTTCTGGGACAACTCCTTTTGAGAGGGTAGGGAATTGGAATTGAAAGAGTCGCCACCTAACGGATTAAGGTGTGTTACGGCACCTAGAGAAGATAACTCATGTTACCAGTTTACTTCACCAGTGGTCAGTAAGAGCTCAAAATTACCTTGATGGGAAGGTGTTAGGCACCCTTCAAGGTCCACAATGGTGGGTCCCGGCCAAACCTAAATTATGAATTAGTCTAATAAAGAAGCGAGAGGAATATTTAATAGAGATGGGGGCCCTAAATTTTTTAGCCTAAAGAATTACCCCGTGCAACATAAATAATACTTCGTAACTCCCTCGAGTCGGGTGTTACTCATATTATTCAGCAGGCACAGACTATCATCTCCTGCTACCCGATTACTATCTTTAAGTTGTTACCTAAAGCGCTCTAATTGATTCTAGTTCGATCCCTATGCTTTCACTACCCGTCCCTTACCTATGGCCCTATAGGTATTAGGACCTCTATTTAGGATAGTTCTAGACTAAACCTAGGTTGCTCAAAAATGTGAAAGACTAGGCGACAAACAAAACATATTAGGACTTGCAAATATGAAGCAAATAGGGGCTCACGTTAACCTCCGCACATAAACAACAAATGCACACAATTAATTAACAATCTTTGTCGATCTTAAAAATCCTATAGGCAGGATATCTATGCGAGAAGACAGATGTACATAAACAATTTCATTAAGGCGAGCGTTAGGACCTACTATTTTGCCTATTGTTTTTAATGAATATCATCTACGCACTTCAAACCATAATGAATCACAGTTACAGATCCAGAATTGTTCTTAAGTCCTATAGGCATATTGTCTAAGTAATGACAGTGGCGATTATGTTCAGAACCAATTGATAGAATCCTATTGGCATGATTTCTAGATTTGAAACCAGTTTTAGTCCTATAGACAAGGTCTCTAGGTTTGAAACTAATTTTTATCGTATAGACATGGTATCTACTTCTGAATTGATTTAAATCCTATAGGTATGATTTCTAGATTTTAAACTAGTTTTAATCCTATAGACATGGTATCTATCGAGCAGTAATATGGGCAGAAATTGTGCAGATTGCTAGAAAATCGATCAATCAAACATTGAGGTCCTATATGCATGATTGCTAATGCACATTTGTTGGATTGATAGATCCTATGAGCAGAATTTCTAATATGCATTTTAACGCAAACCTTATAGGCAGGACTTCTAATATGCAAACATAGAATTAACACCATTAATGAAAATTCCATAGGCAGGATATCTAAGCACAATATAGAACTCTTACAGTTTTTAACAAATGAATATAATTGGCGTCATAACTAAATCCTATAGGTAGGATTTCTACCCAGTTTACAAAATGAAATAAGAAAATCCCCCCAGCTTTACTAAATATCGCTAAATCAATTATTACAAAGTTATTACAGACCAAAATAGAAAATGAATTACATAATAGTAATGAGACACTATAGGGAGCCTTCATTAGGCCCAAATAAACCTGGGAACCAGGCCTTCCAACCATAACAACTTTGAGGCACAGCATAGTGATTCATCCATAGCACATTAGAACTAGGTTTCTAGTGTTTCAAAGTTCCCAAGGGCCTTAGGGACTCAAGAAAATGCTCACACCAGAACCATACATTCAGAAGATAACTCATAAGAGATTGGAAAACTAGTCTCCAATGTGTCAGAGTTCACAGGAGTCTCATGTGGACCCTGAGTAGTGCTCACACTGGAGTGGTTGAGAACCTAAGGGACTAAGAGTGGAGGTTTTAAAATCAGTACATAAAAAGGGGTAGGGGCGGGTTTTAAAACAGTTTGATTGAAGAAACAAGGTTTAAAATACAGAGTTGCAGGCAGAACTGCACCAAACAAGGTTATGCTCAAACATATAGTTCAAGTAAGTTAAAAGTCTGGTTAAGCTAAATATTCATGCTAGTACCTAGGACAATCATTGTTTAATAACATAAGCAATTAGGCAAAACAGTTAAGTTGACCAGACACATGAGTTAAATAACCATACGAAAATCTGTAGAGTTAAGATTAATAAACAAATTTCATGCTAATAGTATTATAGGGATACTAAGTTTAGAATAAGAGTAAAATTAACAAATAGTGCATGAAACAAATTTAGACATTAGACTAACTTATAAGAGGATTCGTATTATTCAAAATAGCTTAATCCTAAGTTAACAGTGTCACTCATAGGACTAGATTAGATCATAGAATCACATAAAAATGACAGAATCGTACTTGGAATTATAATATGTTAGTCGAGCAAATCATAGAGAATGAAATTACAAAGGATTAGGGCATACCAGTTAATCAAGAAAGCAAGTAGATATGCTACATCAGTTATGTTCCAGAATCACTTGGCCTTGGCTTTCAGCCGGCTTATCAGAGTGAAAGAACCAAGCTTTAATGAGAGTATGAGAGTTCGAGTCTGTCCCCAAAAGGGAGAAGGAGAAATGGTTTAAATAGTGTTCAATTAGGCAGACAAATAAGGGAATAAATCAAACATACACAAGTAAGGAATGAAAATAATTCTAGAATAAATTTGAAGTCGAGTTCAATCAATTAGAAGACATAACAACGTGTAATCAGGCAAGTACTACTTAGACTAAGGTAGGTATTATACAGAATCAATCAACAGTCAAATGCCTGATCAACTAAGGTAAGGAAATAATGGGAATAGGGTAAGTCGAGCAAAACAAGGAAACATCAGTACCATACAAGAAAAGAGAATATTCAAAAGGCAAACCATAAAATCAGTACAATGTCACATAATGAACCTAGACATGAGTTTTAAAAGATAACATAATCAATTAAGATAAAAAACCCTAATTTTAAGTAAACACAAATTGATAGAGAAATAAAGGCAAAGGATCGTTTGTTTTAATAAAAGAACATAGACAGAGAGTTATGAAAGAAAACATAAGATTTGAACCAAATATGGTTCGATTAAAGAAGGTTAAAACCCTAGTTTAGATAAGTAAAAGATTTAACAGAAAATAGGCAGATTTATGAGTAACAAAGTGAATATAGACGAAAAATAACATTAAAACAAACTAAAGCTGAGCCAAATCTGGTTCGAATCAAAGATTTGAAAACTCTAACTTTTTCTTAGGTACGAATCAGTGGAAGATATGAAAGTATTCGTACTCACATAGGAAAGCTGATGAACATAGATGGAAAGGAGAAAAGATCTAAATCGGATTTAGTTCACAATAGGAGAGATTTGCTTGCCATATTAGGCAAGCAATTATGTAACACCATAAATGAGTAACCAGTAGCGAGAAAGGCTCAATAAGGTAAGGGAATCATTGACCGATTCCATCTTAGGTTAGAATCGGAGGGGGGAGAAGGTGACGATGCTAGGGTTTTGAGAGGAAGAAGATGAAGAAGAGGGAGTGTATAGAGACAGCCGGTTGGGGTGAAGTGATTTAGTGCGGATGGGTATAATTAAAGAGGTGAGGGTAATGTGAGCCGTTGATCTTTAGAGATAAACGACTGTGATTTTAAAAAGGAATTGGGTGGGGTTTTTAAATGGGCGAGGGTCTGGGTTAATGGGTATTGGGCTGGGGTAATGGGTAGTATATAGGTCCGAAATTAATTAAGAAAAAGGGCTAGATTTTAAATACCCAAATAAATCAGTAAATAATTTATAAGAAATAATTAATAAATAACAAAAATTTCACTTGTGCATTAAAATGATTTAAAATAATTACATAACATTATAAAAATATAAAAAGTCATTTTTATGTCAATATAATTATGCATATATATGGACTATTAATGCAAAATATGCAATTTTAGCATAAGGATGCAAAAATAAATATATATAAAAATATTTAAAGCTTAATATGGATATAAATGATGAAAAATATAAAATTATTTGTGATGCAATTAATAATTATTTATATAAAAAATACAAGAATAAATTGATTAGAAGCCTTTAAAAATTATAGGAAATTATGAAAAAATACTTAGTGATGCTCATGCACTATTTTGAAGGTATATATGTATATTTGAAATATGTGAGGAAAAAATTGGGTATCAACAAGGTTGACTCCAAATTGGTCAATCTGTCAGCGGAGGCAGCCTCGTGATTGGATGCAGCAAGAATGACACTATACTTCAGCCCATTTGGCCGTAGCCTCTTCAAATTGAACCTTTAGAGAGGTTGATATCTTGGCTAAGGGTATCCACTTCTTGCTCGCTTTGCCACAAACGAGCCTCCAACACAACAACCTCTGTAGCTTTGGCTTCCAGTTCTGAGAGGCGAGCAACAGTTTGGTCCTGCTCGACCAAAGGTTGATCCCGCTCGGAGGTAAGTTCCTCCTTTTCCCGAATCAACCTTTGGAGGCCCTTATAAGTAAGGAAAATGGCTTGCGAAACAAGAAAGGCAAATTCAAATACAATACTAAATCAAAGATAGAAGAAATGACAAAGAAATAACAAAGAAATGAAGAATACACCGCTGCGGCATTGTGCATAGCATTGTTCAACAAGCACTCTCCCGAGAGAGCTTATATCTTTTCCTAATCCTTTTTTTGAATCCAAAGGCTTTAGATAGTTAGCAAGTTCCATTGGCCGGGACAACAGATTGCATTCGGTGGAGACCGAAAGAGTAACATGCCCCTTCCTTTGTGGATCTTTTGAGAGGGAAACATAATTTTGTCCCAAATTCCCATGAACTGGGGACTGGGGAAGAGGAACATCCCCTTCTCGGACGGATGCTGCCTGTGGAGATGATATAACAGTTGCTGGCGGAAGAATGAGTGAAGAAGGTGATGAAGATGATGGTGTTTGAGGGTGAGAAGCAGCTGTGGGAAATGCAGTGCCGGTTGCTTATCAACCGAAGACGGCAGGGGCCCGGTACTCAGCCTCACGGTACCGGGCACAACGACTGGGATTGGGCAATGGGAGTTGGCATTTTTTTCCATTTCAAACTCCCCCCGGAGTGCTGAGACATCGTCCTCGGTTGGTGTAACTAACTCAACCGGTTGAGCATTCTATAGAGTTGATGAAGATTGTCGTCTTCTATGTAGAGAAGCCCCATTATCACTAGCTTCTCCATCATCGTCAATCATCACGGTATCTATGGCCGACCCGGGCGTAGGGCTCGTCACCACGACTTGTGAAGATGACTCGGGGGCGGCATTCTTCGCCCTCTTATTCTTTTCCCCAGCCACAGAGGAATGCCTTCTTTTTGGTTGTTTGTTCTCCGGTCGGGGACGCCGAGAAGTAATACTTGCACTCGAAGCGGGCCTGCAGAAACCTGTCCGAGTAAATGCCTATTGAAGAAGGCTCGCCGCATCAGCAGGACCAACCAAAACATCCTCCTCGGGGACGACAATCGAGCCTTGGGGTAGACCTGAATTCTGCAAAGAGAGAAGGATTAATCAACTTCCTCACACAAAAAGCAAAGACGAGATGAATCTAAATTACCATGAATTTTGGCCTTCCACCCGTATCTAGGGGCTAGTTCTTTCCACGCGTGGGTTTTAGGTGTAGTGATGTCTAAGATTTTTTGGACCCACTATTCCAAGCCTTCAACCTTAGGTGGAACCAATCGAGTTGCTAAAACAGGTGAAAGAAGGAGGGCCAAAAGGTTATGAGAAAATTTCTAATGAAAGAAATATTAAACAAGGAGCTTACGAGTGCGGTTCCATGATTACAGAAAGGATGAAGCCGTTGTCGGAATGATATTATTGGTGGCAACTGCAACGAACTGTTCCATGAACCCACGGTCATTGTCATCGTCCATGCTAGATAATTAAGCATGGTGGCTGCCTTTGCTGAAGTTTATCATTCCCTCGTGGAAGATTTTGGGGGAATAGAGGTTCATCACGTGAGCTAAGGATAGCTCATTTCCCATTTCTTGGCACAAGCGCCAAAGACAAGCAATCGTCCTCCACACGCAAGGACTTACTTGAGCCAAACACACCTGATAGCGGAGATAGAACTCCGTAATGACAGAATCAAGCTCTCCGCTCAGAGAAAATGCTCCCAAAGTAAAGGGATATGTGTAAAAGTAAGTAAAACCCTCATTGGGTAGGGTCACCCGCTCCACCAGATCAGGAGCGATAATGTCTAAATCCAGGCTATGAAAATCTTCCTTCCTAGTAGGAATACTGGAAGGACAGATAAAAGAAAGGTATCTGCCAACAGCCAATATATGAGAGTTAGCAGAAGGAAACTTCTCTTCAAAATCTTTGGTGGTAATCAGGTTCTTTGGAACGATGGTGCTCACCGTAGGGGAGCGGCATCATCAGCTTTGCCTTTATTCTTTGAAGAACTAGATTTTCTTGAAGAGGAGGCCATTTCTTATTAGAGAAAGAGTTTTTTTCTCTTAAAGAAGGAAGTTAAAAAAAAGGTTGAAGTCGAAAGGTGAGTTGAGTAAAGAAAGTCTTAGAAAATTCAGTGTTATGAAGTGTAAATTTAAGGAAGTTGATGCGTATAAAAAAAGGTTTAGGCGGCTAAACTCGTGACCATAATTACCACGATAGCCAGCAAAAGTTATGCTTAATCGTGGGATGACACGTGTTCAGGACATTAAATGCGAAGAAACGTGCATCTAATTAACCATCAGAAGCTTTTTCAGAGGGGGTCAGTGAAATTGTGGCTAAGGTAAAATATGTTTTTTACCCTAATCAACCGTCTAATCAACCGTCAGAAGCTTTTTCAGAAGGTGTATAGGGTAAAATATGTTATTTTAAGTAATTGTATAAGGGAGTGACACGTGAAGCCAAAGGTAGAGGATAGATAAAATCGAAGACAAATATTCAATCTGTCACCGAAAGTAATGGTGCTTGTAAAGATGAAATAAATGTCCACCGTTACACATTCTTCAATGACCCTCATAATTGACATTAAAGAAGGGCATGATCCTAGGACATTATTTCCTAGATGCAACTATAAATAGTGAGACCTATTACCATTGTAGGGGAGATGAATTTTCTCGCAAACTATGCTATTATAATTCTATTCAAAACTTCATACAATTTTATCTTTTTGCTTTTTGGTTCCATAGTTGTTGTACCCGGAAGCCCTGTTCCCGGAACTACTGTTTCTGCTGTTTCATTTTCATCTCAACGCTAAGTATTGCATATTATTTCAATTCTATTATTATTTCAGGATTGAATTAATTCACTTGTCTAGAAACCACGTATAAATTCAACTGTACCGTTTTACGGGTAAATAAAAATATTTTATGTGCCTTACTACCGAGAAGTTTTATTGTGTGTCTCACACAACCGACATTAGTTGTGTGAAGTCCTTATTGTCTCATAAATTTGTAGATTCCAATCTTACACTTCTGGGTCCACAAAAATCTGGGTCTACATAACTGTGAGACAGAAAAGATACCTCATATAACTAGTGTAAGTTGTATGAGATACAAAATAAAATTTTCCGTTACTACCAATGATAACTCGCTGGTGGAGTTACTACCTGCCCTATCTTACAGATATAAGATTTGATAACTAGCTAGCTTTTGCGTTCTCTTCCGTTGTCCCTGACTCCCCTCCTCCATTAGGTCTTTTTTTTTTTTTTGGTCTTTTAAAATTAATTGAAGGATCTCTAGTCCTAATTTCTCTTAACCTCGTTAATTGTAACAAATTAGCACTATAAAACGAATATAAAAACAGCTGTACCATGATTAAAATGTTTTAGTTGAATTGTTTTTTCCCAACGTTTTAGTTGAAATCTGTATTTACATATTCATTAAATATATCGCGTTAAGTGGAGAAGGAAAATAAAATCTCGGTGACAGCAGCGGAACAACTCTAGACAGTGCAGATATACCAAACTATGAAAGTTAAACATTTAATGTGGCAGTACGGTTGGAAATAAACAGTTAGTTAACGACAGAAAGATTGGGAAGAAATTGAGCAAAAAGTCAAGTTAGAAAAACTGAAAATGCGTCCGTGATAAAAGCAGAATTGAAAATTGATAAAATGGGTTGATTTTAGTGGTTTCGTAGCACTGCAAGATCTTAAGAGGGATATAGAGGTAGTAAAAGATTATCCTAATGAATTTGATTTTGCGAAACCATGGATTTGAAAAAAGAAAGAGAAATAGGAAAAGCAAAATAGTAAAACTACAAATACTTAAAATGAGCTAACTACACTTGGGCTGGATAGCACATCCTGAACTTTCTACTGCAGCTGGGCCTGAATGAGGTGCTCAGCAAAGGTGAAAATAGCACGGACTAGTTAGTTTTTGGATTGATAATTGAAAAATAATTTCTGTTTGCAAAGTTATTGAAGATTAGCTATTCCATGCGTTTCAATTTATATGAGGTAGTTTGACTCGGCACGAAGTTTAAGAGAAAAGAGAGAGACTTTTGAAACTTGGGGTCTTAAAAGCTTAAAGGATAAAAACTTTTTGGGCCCATGACATTTGTGTAATTATAAAAGTTTCTCATTAAGGGTAAAATGGGTAAAATAAAAAGTTTAAAATTTAATTATTTTCAATTATTGAAATGTGTCATTCTTTTTGGAACGGACTAATACAGAAAGTGTCATCTAAATTGAAATGGAGGGACTACTATTTTGTTGAAATAGAGAAAGTTCCAACATAAAATGTTGGATTATGGAGCTCATGCGTATAAACTTCCAGTACATTATGTTGGAACTCTAGCACACGGAATATTCCAGCATTATAGAGCTCTTGCGTATAAATTTCCAACATATTATGTTGGAACTCCAGTACATTATGAAATTCCAGCATATTTTGCTGGAATCTCATACGTAAATAATTCGAGCTCCAACATATTATGCTGAAATTTTTCGATTTTTAAGGGGTTTTTGTTCAGATTTTATCTTTACATAAAAAAATGGCTAAATTTCGATTACTTTTGAAATTGTGACTATGTTTCAATTACCAATTGTAAATCTGGTTATTTATGATTTTTTTTCCCTCAACACAAAGGCTTATAAGGATGAGGAACTTTACTGGAAAACATAATTCACGAATTCAATGGATCCAGGAGTGATGGAATCAATCCTTTTTTTTTTTGTCAAAAATATTACTCTACCGTCTCCTAGTGACGGATCTAGAATTTTCGATTTATGGGTGCTTAATTTTTTTGACGTAAAATTACAATCAACACATCAAGTAAGTGAAAAACTATTTGAACACAACGATAAAAAAGTTAATGAGAAAGCCATAACATATATATTATGAACGTCGTGAAACTTTGATGGACAATAAACCAGCGAAAAAAAATTGGTAAGTTTTGCTATTCTGGAGGAACTCTTAATGTTCAGAAGAGGTCGGACTTTTGAAGTCCTATTTTTTTTTTTTTTTTTTTTTTTTTTTAAATTGAAGTGGATTTTCATCTTCCTTTCTTTTCTATGGTGAACTAGATGAAGTAAAGAAAGAAAAGTTACAAATAATAAAAAAAAAAGGGCGCAAAGTCAACGCGAAAGAAATAAAAAATAGTAGCAGTATTGGATAAAAGAAGTGGTTACCGAAAAAGAACAAAAAAAAAAAAAAGAACTAATTGGGGCCCAAAAAAGTAGTAGTTTGATATAATATATAAAAGAAAAAATAGTAAAAAAAGTTTGTGAGAATTAGATTCGAACCCACATCCCCAGAGTTTCATTAGCCTCTACCACACACTTCTTTAACCATACATAAGAACCCATCATGCTTTTTGTTTCCTGGGGTGCTTACTAACTTATTATATTTGTTTTAGTAAATTCTCTATGTATACACACACCGAGTCGAGTCAATGGGTGCTCAATGACCCAAATTCTATATGTTGATCCACCCCTGCCATCTCTCTCTCTCTCTCTCTCTATATATATATATATATATATATATTGTAGCGGAAAAATCTCTACGATATTTGTAATTGGTTGAGGCATTGACAGTATGTAATACACTAAAACAAAGTAATATAATGGAAATGACAACAATCAAAGACAAGTAGAAGTAGAGGAAGAGAGAGAGCGTATGATTTTATTTAAACATCGTACTTACAATTATATAATGCTTTTATTTAAACGTCATACTTACAATTATATAATGCTTCCCTAGAATAATAATATGATTTTAAGAAGCTTAAGATAGTGATAGAAGTTATTTAAGTTGAAATTTGTAAGTGCATAGATCATATTAGAGGTGTTCGATATTATAGGGAGCTTCCGGCTGGTCCACCTCGTATTGGATCATTCGTTCTCTCATTTTGTTTGAAGGCAGTCCAAGAGTTCAATCGTGTAGCTTGTAGAGTTTAATTGTCCTTTATGCTCGTATTGACTCATTTGTTCAATGAGATGGTTTTCAAATGATAGACCATATGAGAAGTTAGAGACGATTTTTGAGCCTTATGGAAAAAGGTTTTTCATTTCGGGCATTTAATATGGTATATATCGGGAAAGTGTTGGCTTTGTTTGATAAGAAACAAGGAATAACCAAATTGCACAACAAGGTAATAGCACAAGAAATATCCAAGTCAAAACTTCCCATACTATTTGAACCGATATAAGACAATAAACACTAGCACAGATGAAAATCCGGGCAGCAATTATACCAAAAAACAAAATATCAAAGTAAGAAAAATAAATCAAATGCAAGAGACACCAAATTTACGTGGAAAAACTCCTTCAAGGCGAAGACAAAACAACCATGAGACCTCCGGCCCACAAAAGCTCCACTACTAATCAACAAGAGTTACAATAAGCTACAATATCAACGTCAAACACGGAGCAACAATACATAAATGATAGCACCAAAACTAGTGAAGAAAGAAGAGAAATCACCTCAAAAAACGAGCTATTATTCGTACGCGAAAACTGGAGCTACAGATACAAAATTCAATCTTCACCATTGAAATCTAAGAATCAGATGTTGAGAACCCCCAGTTAAAATATGAGCATGATCTTACGGTTAATGAATCCAAAAACACAGTTTGAAGCAGACTGTTATAGCTGATTTTCATTGGTGCGAAAATCACCACTTTTCTCTCACTTTTTCTCTTTATATAGCTGCGGTAAAATAACTCTTTTGTTCATCATAAAATAAGACATAAGTTGGTCATATATAGTGGGATTTAGGTAAAAGTAGGCTAGGTCAAAAATATATTTTATTTATCTACATAGGAAGGAAAAATACCTAAAAAGACCCAAAAATTCTCCCCCTCCCGACTATGTGGAGAAGACTGACATCCCAAAGATCATGCAACACTCTTCAAACTTCTCTCTTGTCAGAGCTTTAGTTAATATATCCGAACCATTATCATCGGTGTGAATCTTCTCAAGTTTAAGCGACATAGAATCAATACTTCTCTAATCCAATGATACCTCACATCAATATGTTTCAACTTACCATAAAATATATAATTCTTGCCTAGATGAATAATACTTTTACCGTCGCAATAAAGCACATACCTCTCTTGAGAAAAGTCAAGTTCTTCCAAAAAACTCTTCATCCAAAGCAACTCTTTACAAACTTCAATGGTAACAATAAGTTCAGCTTTTGTAGTTGATAGAGCAATACATTTTGCAACCTAGATTGTCAAGATACACCCTGCAAAAGTAACCAAGTAGCCTGAAGTAGACTTGCCAGTATCAATATCACCTGCCATATCTGAATAAGTGGTATAGAAAGAATAATCTTTCCTATCCCAAAACACAAACTCAGAATAGAAGTGTCACAAAGATATCTCATAATTTACTTCACAACATTCCAATGCTCTCTTTCTGGATTAGAGAGAAAACGACTAATAATACTAACCACATGAGTAATATCTGGTCTTGTACAAATCATCTCCTACATCATACTGCCAACATCTAGAGCATAATAAAGTTTTTTCATATTTTCCTTCTCATCATCACTTGAAGGACACTACTTCGTGCTCAATTTGAAGTGTATAGCTAAAGGTGTACTGAAAACCTTAGTTTTATGAATGTTGAACCTACAAAGTACTTTCTAAATGTACCTAACCAGAACTTCTTGGCCTCTTTATCACGGAAAATCTACATGCCAAAATCTATCTTGCTGGTCCTAAGTTTTTCATTGCAAAAGACTTGTTCAATTCTTGCTTTAACTTCTAAATCTTGCAAGCATTATGACCAACAACAAGCATGTCATCAATATAAAGTAATAAACTAATAAAGTCATCATCAGAGAATTTTTGCACAAAAACACAATAGTCTGAAGAAGTATTCTTGAAGCCCTGCTGACTCATAAAAGAACCAAACTTGCTGTACCACTGCCTAAGACCTTGTTTCAAACCATACAAGTTCTTCTTTAACTTGCAAACATAATTCTCTTTTCCTCTGACTTCAAAACCTTCTGGATGCTCCATATAAATTTGTTCGTCTAAATCACTATGGAGAAAAGTATTAGCATCCATTTTCTCAACCTCTAAATCTAGACTTGCAGCCAAGCCTAGAACAACCCGAATGAATGACATCTTCACAATTGGAGAAAAGATTTCATCAAAATGAACTCCCTTTTTAATTAAAGCTCTTCACAACTAATCTAACCTTTACCATGGAACTGGGTTACTATCTTCATGTTTCACCTTGACAACTCACCTGTTTTCAAAGCTTTTCTGTCTCTAGGAAGCTTAACCGGATCAAATGTATGATTATTATCACGACCCGAAATTCCAACCGTAAGGCCATGATGACACCTAACATTCACTTTCTAGGCAAGCCAACATTAGCTATATATTAATTATTTTTAACAATTTTTGAAGTAGTTTCATAAGAATACAAAGCCATAGAACTTCAAAATAGATATAATAATTTCACATACGCCGTCTAGTCAAATCTTGAAATTTGGTTTCACAAGTACATGATCAATAATAAAAGTGCTACCATCGATGTCTGAATGAAAAATACAACTATTTGAAATGAAATAAAAAATAGTACTATATAAGAAAGGGGACTTCAGGGACTGCGATTGCTGTGCAACTCTACATCAAGGCTCCAAATGCAGATATGATAAGAGCAAAAACTCCGCTAGACGCCACTAGGACCAACACCAGAATCTGCACAAGAAATGCAGAAGTATAGTGTAACGACCCGACCGGCCGTTTTGAGCTTTTGCACTTCGATCGCCAGTTCTCGAGTATGACTTGACCCGTGTGGTGTAATATGATTTATGTAAATCGTTGGTTTGGGTTTTCAGGGAAATCAGAACGAATTTGGAAGAACAATTCTCAGTTTGTAGCTTGAAATTTGAATGGTTTGACCAAGATTTGACTTATTGTATATGATCTCGGATTAGAATTTTTATGATTTGGTTAGCTTTTTTGGGTGATTTGGGACTTAGGAGCGTGATTGGAATGCATTTTGGAAGTCCGTGGAAGGTTTAGGCTTGAATTGGCGAAATTGAGATTTCAGCGTTTTCCGTTTGATAGGAGAGATTTTGATATATAGGCCGGAATGGAATTCCGAGAGTAACAGTAGCTTTGTTGTGTTATTTGGGATGTGTGTGCAAAATTTCAGGTCATTCGAACGAGATTTGATAGACTTTTTGATCGAAAGAATAATTTAAGAGTTCTTGGAGTTCTTAGGCTTGAATCCTATGTTAAATTGGTGATTTGATATTGTTGTGAGCGTTTCGAAGTTTTGAACAAGTTTGAACGATGTCATGGGATGTGTTGGTACAACTGGTTTGAAGTTCCGGGAGTTCCGGGTAGGTTCCGGGATGTTTTAGGCTGAAAATCATAGCTATAGCAGGTCTAGAAGGGTTACAGGCCTCGGAACCCACCCACGCGGTCCGAACAAAAAGAAGTGCGACCGCGGTATGTGCTGTACGGACCGCACAAAATGAAGTGCGGCCGCGGTAGGTGCTGTGCGGACCGCACAAAATGTTGTGAGGCCGCGGTGGGGAACGTTTCACTGGTCCTATTTCGGAAGCTCATATCTTTTGATCTACAAGGAATTGTAAGATGATTCAAAAACAAAAGTTATAGACCTTTGTGTCTGGTTTCCATATAATTTGGACATATGTAGTGAAAGTTATGGCTATAATACTAAAGTCTGTCACTGTAGAGGAAAGCCTGTGTAGCCGCGGTCATTTTTGTGCGGACCGCACTGGCTTTGTGGACCGCGGTCGATTTTGTGCGGTCCGCGAAGGTGGAAATCTGTGGGGTACTTTATAAATCCAAGGTTTTGGGGTTTATTTGATATTTTGACCTAGAGAGCTCGGATTTTGGCGATTTTTCGAAGGTTTTTCAAGAAATTCATTGGGGTAAGTGATTCTAACTCAGATTTGGCTAGAGTACATGAATCTATCATTTAATTCATCATTTAATTCGTGATTTGGGATGGAATTTGGGAAGAAAATTTGTGGAATCTTCCAAAAATATAAAATGATGATTTGAAGGACCAAATGGTACCGGAATTGGATAATTTTCGTATGGTTAGACTCGTGAGAGTATAAGGATTCTAGTTTTATGAATTTTGTCAAATTCCGAGATGTGGGCCCGGGGGTCGGCTTTGACCAATTTCTGGAATTTTGTTGTAATTCGATTGTTTTCACTTGGGCTTTGTTCCCTTAGCATACTGTGACGTATTCGTTCTGATTTTGGATAGATTCGACACGTGTGGATGCTGATTCGAGGGGCAAAGGCATCGCGAGTTAGAGATTTAGCCGGTTCAAGGTGAGTAATGATTGTAAATGATGCTTCGAGGGTTTGAAACCCCGGATTGCATATCGTAGTGCTATATTGAGGTGAGGCACACGCTTGATGACGAGCGTGGGGTCATGTACTATTGGGGATTGTGACTTGGTCCATCCCGATTGATGATTTTACCGTGCATTTGACTGAAACTTATATGTTATCATCATGACTTGGGCTGATTGCCATATTTGGGCTTCGTGCCAACTATTTTATATGTTATCAATCATGTTATTTTCTACTGTTTTACTACTCAGCTATTTTTACTCCTTTTTAAGACTTAAATGATATTTTAAATGATGTTTTGGGCTGAGAAATACTGTTTTACTAATGCCCGAGGGGCTTGTGAGTATTTTTGACTGAGTAAGGCCGAGGGCCTAGTTGTGAGGAAACATTGATACTGATTTGAGGCCGAGGTGCTTGAGATATGTATGCCACGAGGTGGCTTATTGATATTATTTATGAGGCCGAGGGCCTGAGATGTATACGCCACGAGGTGGCTTGACTAATATGAGGCCGAGGGCCTAGATTTGATGCCACGTGATGGCTTGATATTGCACTTTGGCTGTAAGGGCCCCTCCCGGAGTCTGTACACCCCCAGTGAGCGTGTGTACCTATTGTGATGTGAAGATATAGCCCGAGGGGCTGATATTGTTCTATGTGATAGCTCGAGGGGCTGGTATTATTCTATGTGATTGCCCGAGAGGCTGGTACCGTTCTATGTGATTGCCCGAGGGGCTGGTATTGTTCTGAGATATTGCCCGAGGGGAAGAGTTGTTGATATTGAGCCCGAGGGGTGAACCTTTATTTGTTAATCTTTCATATTTACTTGTCATTTTACCTGTTAAACTATGGTATTTGTGCTCGAGGGGCGAATTTCTGTGCTTCTCTACACTAACTATTTTGCGTTCATTTGCGTAACCATTGAAAAGCCATTTTCAAAGAAGTTTAAACTGAGTTAAGTTATTTTAAGAGATTTTTACAGCTTCACTACTTTCTTACTGGTTTTGGACTGCTTCTATACGACATCTTGATATGTTTTACGTGATTTTTTGCCTTCAGTATTTATTTATTATTATTACTCAATGAGTTGGAGTACTCACATTACTCCCTGCACCTTGTGTGCAGATTCGGTATGTTTTGGCTGATCGGATGTAGAGTCATTAGAGTTTAGCAATGTAGCTGCCGGCGTTCGCAGCACTGCTTTTCTCTCTCTTCATTTCATTAGTCTGTATTTGTACACTTCGTACTGTCAGTTGTAATTATACCCTAGTAGATACTCGTGACTTGTGACACCCCGGTTAGGGCCGTGTAGGGCTGGATTTCCGCATTGTTATCTATGTTTCCGCTATTCAGTATTATGTAAACCATGTTTAGGCTATATTTGTGTTGATTAACTATTTTATAAGGCGAATAGGGTTGAACTAGCTGGCCTTGTCTTCACAAGAGGTGCCATCATGACCGGGTTCGGGGTTAGGGTCGTGACAAGTTGGTATCAGAGCCTAGGTTACATAGGTCTCACGAGTCATGAGCAGGTTTAGTAGAGTCTCGCAGATCGGTACAGAGACATCTGTATTTATCCTCTAGAGACTGCAGAACCTTTAGGAAAACTTCACATTCTTAAATTCTTACCATGCGTCCTTGATTCAGCTTGAAATGTAACTTTTTGAATTCCTCACGTTCGTATGCGCATATGAGCGCTCAGTATCAGATGTGCATCGATGGCTTGTGATTCCCCGATCGAGGGGCGAGATGTGATCTCTGTGAGTTGATGTTGAGCCAGTTTGGAGGACTTGAGGCCGGATCTTTGCCTATGGCTTGAGCACCGAGGTGCTGATTGTGTGAGAAAGTATTTTTGAACGTATATGTTCGGTATTGTCCCTATTAGTGGAAGTCATGGCTGTATAACTATGTGATGAGCATGTTGGTACTGCGAGATGTATCCATATGATTTGGAAGCGACGAGAAGATCTTCTAGAGGATATAAGAACTAGTAGGTGCTTGAATTCCATCTTGATTCAAGGTATAGCCCCGAGTTATGGGCGTGTGAATGATCTTTTCATGTTTCCCAGTTGTGAGTAAAGTAAATTTCATGTTG
This sequence comes from Nicotiana sylvestris, assembly GCF_000393655.2. Taxonomy (NCBI): domain Eukaryota; kingdom Viridiplantae; phylum Streptophyta; class Magnoliopsida; order Solanales; family Solanaceae; genus Nicotiana; species Nicotiana sylvestris. The sequence continues at coordinate 51,728,063 of NC_091065.1, forward strand.
CGGTATGAGTTTAGACTCAGGAAGACTAAGTGACTGCGTATAGTTTATGACGGTGGAAGGTATACAGAAATGTTAGTTAGAGGCAAAACAGGTGGGTTGTCTCATGCAAAATGTTCTGAGGATGTACGATCCTTATGTGTCTGTTATAAGATCTCATTCGTGAGTGAAGGATATGTGTTGCAATTTAAATTGGATCGCTTAAAGAGTGGGTGTAACTGTTGCGAGAGTGGAATGCGAGATTTGCAGAAGAGTTAAAATTCTAGATGATATGTGTTTTCACAAACTTATAAAAGATTTGAATTTAATCTCACTATAGTATCATGACATCAATAGAGTATAATCGTTATAAGTTATTGAGTATGTGTTGATCTATGGCTTCGAGCCAAGTGGGTGAGTCTGCTATTGATTAGGCGATTGCACGGTTAGGTGCTATGTTGGTTCTAGTTTGAGGCGTGCTGGTGAATTAGTTATGGCTTGCAGCAATTGAGACCGAGGATGGCTCGAGTAAAGGAAAATTTTGACAGAGGTTATATTATGCTTCATAGGGTATGAGAATCACGGAATGTCTTGAGTTGTTGTTGGTAAAGGATGCTTGGTGCATAGAGCAGGAAATTGCTTGGTTGTACTGGAATGAGGTTACATTCTGCGGTGTCAGCGTGCTAGTGAGGCACGGGTTGACGGTTCGTTTGATCAGGCTAATTGCAGTTTGAGTAGAGTGGATGACTCTCGGGAATGGTTCTAATGGGTTCAAGACTTTCAGGTAATAATTGGAGATTTTCAAGTGTATAATTGGGCTAGAAATTGAGGTTTGCATTAGCGGGTGCCAAAACTTGTGTCACTTCTATATCAATTATGGGATCCTATTGTTACAACCCATATCCACATGTGTTAGTTCATGCCATATATTAGTTAACATAAATACAAGAAGGAATTATCTTTGAGATGATAAGAAGTCAATCCTATTGGTCTTAAGTGATACAAGAGTGTATAAGGGTAATTAACAAGTATTAGAAGTTAAATGAATCAAGGATGTTGTAACTCGTATTTTCAGGTAAATCTAGCGGTGCTTAATACACTCAAGAGGTCGTGTATTAAGGTATTTTAATCATATAATATCCGTATCATAAGTCTTGAAGTCAAACGAGTTATGAAACAAAAGTCGACAAAAGTTGTCGCAACTTAGGTTCATAATTTTACTTAAACATTAGGTCAAATGTTTCTAATCTTTTCTCCTAATTTACAAAGAATTACGGGGTTATCTACCAACAAAATGAAAGATCTATGAGTCTAGTTTCCAATGCATTAAACCGTTCATCGATACGATCTCGGAGTAGAGAGATATTTGCATTTTCGCGAGACTGCGCCAAGCACCTCTCTATGGGGCCCACTAAGGCGGTTTAAGATATTTGGACCTATATAGGATGCCTCCAACCCGTTTTAAGTCATTTATTCTCACTATTTTCAGACCTTAGAACCCTAGGAACATCCTCTCAAGGTTCTCTCAAGATTCAAGACCCAAAAAAGGGCAAACAACACAAATCAAGTGTCGGGAATTCCGTGGCGCTAGTAAGTCTCTTGTTCTTCTTGTTGTTGCTCATTTTTGTGTCATTCCAGCTCGTGTGGGAGGTTGTTTTAAAGGGTTTATGTTCTGTAAATACTCCCTCATGTTCTTAATATCAATCCTAGGTGATTTCAAGCCTTCTAAAGTGATTCTAGTGCTGAAAAACACTAATTGATCGCTAGTTTCGCCTTTTTGTTGTTGTGGCAGGATTGGAGGGATATTTCATGGAAATTTAAGGTCAAATTGGAGTTGTTCTTTCTGTATAAAGGTAAGGAACCTCTTACTCTATATGTATTTAAGATTATCCAAGTTGAGGCTAAGCCATTGAAGCTAGAACTTGTGAAATATATATAGAAAGGCTTGGTAGTAATGTTATTGTTTTGTGGACTGTTTTGCGTTGCTATTGGGCTGCATATTTTACTACTATCTTGTGGAGTTTTGGAGGAGGAAGGGTGTGGAGAAACACCATATATATGTAGGGTTATGGGCTGATAGTTATTCGTAACATTTCCAGGTTGTTTGACACGACTACGGTGGTCGTCGTATGTATGGAGTGATTAGGCTGTGTGTGGACTATTTTGGGAGGCTCAATATGTTTATTATTGATGTTGTTTGGGCTGTTTGGTGACTGTTTTGAATGGTGTGAGGTCATATATATAGGGGAGGTGCTGTCCGTTTCATCGTAAAATAGGTTGTGGTCGATACATAATAGTTATGACGCTTAAATGATAACGATAGTATCGTTTCTCTTATTGTAGACTAAGGAGTTTTGACAATTGCATAGCTTGAGATTGGGGAAGTATATACAAGGTATGTGAGGCTATCCCTTTCCTTCTTTTGCACGACTCCGATTGTACATAATGTAATGAACGAGCTTCCAAAGATACTCTACTCTTAGAAGCTAGCAGTACTTACATTGTTTTCCCTCTTATGGAACGATTGATGTTAATGTTGCTTCTCTTATTCTTATGTTATCAATGTTGTTGGTACTTCCTGATTCTTATAAGGTTCATAGTGAAGAGTTAGTCCTAATAACGTGTACAGAGGATACCGACCTTACGTCACTCCGAAAGGTTTAGAATGTGATTCCATGAGTCGAGCATGCATTATATATATGTATCTATTTTACTCTACCGAGCCACGCTATAGTTGGCCGGGTACGACACCTATTGTGCAACCACTGATCAGTTGGGTTTTACCGAGCTCCACGTGGCCGGGTACGATTCTACCGAGCCTATTATGGCCGGGTACGATATGATGATGATGATGCCCACAGAGGCGAATGCTTTAAAGGTTTATGTATTTATACATATGTATCATGCATTTCATGTAAGTAGCCCTCAGAGGTACTAAGATGTTACAGGTTGTATATTCTCTATCCTTGCTTACATTACTGATCGTATTTATGGTTCCCTGCCTTACATACTCAGTACTTTATTCGTACTGACGTCCTTTTATTTGTGGACGCTGCAAGTCGCGCTGCACGTCCTGATAGACAGGCAGGTGCAGCTCCCCCACCACAGTAGGCTGTCCAGTTCAGCGGTGATAGGTGAGATCCCTTCTCTGGACTTGCCTTGGTCTTGGTATGCATTTTTGTTATAGACATTATGGGTATGTCGGGGCCCTGTTCCGGCTATGTTGCAGCACTTATGTTCCTTTAGAGGCTCATAGACAGGTGTCGACTCATGTATAGTTTGGTATGCCTTGTCGGCTAGTTTTTGTTGTATAGTCTTTCATGGTAGCGTGGTAGCTCATACCTTATATATAGTTTCTTGATTGTCTGGTCATCCCATATTATATATGTTCATGCCATCAGTTCTTATTGTTGGTTGTCCATGATCCATATCTACCATTTATATTGATCTCGTCATCCATAAAAGATAATAAAGAAGGTTAGATAAAATGTACGTTGGTGCTCGACAAGTATGGTCGGGTGCTAGTCATGGCTCTCTAGTTTGGGTTGTGACAAACTTGGCATCAGAGCAAGTATGTCCTAGGAGTTGTCTATGAGCCGTGTCTAGTAGAGTCTTGATTATGGATGTGTAGCGCGCCACATTTATAATCAGGAGGCTGCATGACATCTAGGGTTGTTACGTTCGTTGAAGGACTTGCTGGATAAGGGCTTTATTAGGCCTAGCACTTCACCTTGGGGTGCACCAGTCCTATTCGTGCGGAAGAAAGACGGGTCGTTACGGATGTGTATCGACTATCGACAGTTGAATAAGTCTACTATAAAGAACAAGTATCCACTTCCAAGAATTGATGACCTGTTTGACCAACTCCAGGGTGCCAAGTATTTCTCTAAGATTGATTTACGTTCAGGGTATCATCAGGTGAGGGTTAGGGAGAAGGATATTCCAAAGACGGCCTTCCGGACAAGATATGGGCACTTTGAGTTCTTGGTGATGTCGTTCGGGCTAACAAATGCCCCAGCAGCTTTTATGGATCTCATGAATACTATATTCAGGCCCTATCTTGATGTGTTCGTGATTGTATTCATTGATGACATTCTAGTGTATTCTCGTTCGGAGGCGGAACATGCGGGCCACTTGCGGATAGTATTACAGACGCTTCAGGATCGTAAGTTATATGCTAAGCTCTCCAAATGTGAATTCTGGCTGAACTCAGTAGCATTCCTTGGCCATGTGATATCTGATGAGGGTATTAGTGTCGACACTCAGAAGATCGATGCAGTAAAGAATTGGCCGAGACCTACAACACCATCAGAAGTCCGCAGCTTCCTAGGGCTAGCAGGATATTATAGGCGGTTTGTAGAAGGATTTTCCTCTATATCATCACCATTGACTAAGTTAACACAAAAAGCTACCAAATTCCAGTGGTCTGACACTTGTGAACGTAGTTTTCAGGAGTTGAAGAATCGATTGACATCTGCACCAGTGCTCACTCTTCCTGAAGGAACAGAAGGTTATGTGGTATATTGTGATGCCTCAGGTATAGGTTTGGGGTGCGTATTGATGCAGCGTGGGAATGTGATTGCTTATGCATCAAGACAATTGAAGAAGCATGAAAAGAATTATCCAACCCATGATTTGGAATTGGCTGCAGTAATATATGCTTTGAAGATATGGCGGCACTACTTATACGGCGTCCATGTTGACATCTACACAGATCACAAGAGTTTACAATACATCTTCAAGCAGAAAGAGTTGAATTTGAGGCAGCGTAGGTGGCTTGAATTACTGAAAGGCTACGACGTCGAGATATTGTATCATCCCGGTAAAGCCAATATTGTGGCAGATGCTCTCAGCCGTAAATCAATGGGAAGCTTAGTACATATTGAGGCAGGTAGATGGGGGTTGACTAAAGAGCTTCATCAGCTAGCCAATATGAGAATCAGATTGTTAGACTCTGATGACAGAGGTGTTACTGTACAGAATACATCAGAATCATCTTTGGTAGCCGAGTTAAAAGCACGACAATATGAAGATCCTATCTTAGTACGATTAAGAGAGAGCATTCAACAGTGTAAAAGTACGGCTTTTGAGATCGGAAAAGATGGGGCACTGAGATACCAGAGCCGATTGTGTGTGCTAATATGGCAGGGTTGCGAGAGAAGATTATGAATAAGATTCATCAATCCCGATATTCCATCCATCCCGGCTCAACAAAGATGTATCATGATGTCAAGGAGCAGTATTGGTGGGATAATATGAAGAAGTCTATTGCAGAATTTGTAGCCCAGTGTCCCAATTGTCAACAAGTAAAGATAGAACATCAGAAACCCGGTGGATTGCTTCAAAATATAGAGATTCCGACCTGGAAGTGGGAGGTGATTAATATGGACTTCATTATTGGATTACCTCGCTCTTATCATAAGTTTGACTCCATCTGGGTGATAATTGATCGACTTACAAAATGTGCCCATTTTCTGCCAGTGAAGACAACTTACACGGCTGAAGATTATGCGAAGTTGTATATCAAGGAGATTGTTAGGCTTCATGGTGTGCCCATATCTATTATATCAGACCGAGGAGCTCAATTTACGGCTAACTTTTGGAGGTCTTTCCAGAAGGGTTTAGGCACACAAGTAAATCTCAGCACTGCATTTCATCCGCAGACTGACGGACAGGCTGAACGTACCATTCAGACACTGGAAGATATGCTACGAGCATGTGTTCTAGATTTTAAGGGGAATTGGGATGATCATCTTCCACTCATAGAATTCGCCTATAACAATAGCTACCATTCCAGTATTAAAATGGCCCCATACGAGGCACTATACGGGAGGAGATGTAGATCACCAGTTGGATGGTTCGAAGTCGGTGAAACAGAATTATATGGGCCAGATTTGATTCACCAAGCTATTGAGAAGGTGAAAGTGATACATGAGCGATTGAGGACGGCACAAAGCAGGCAAAAATCTTATTCTGATGTCCGACGTCGTGATCTAGAGTTTGAGGTTGGTGATTGGGTTTTCCTGAGGATCTCACCAATGAAGGGTATTATGCGTTTTGGGAAGAAAGGTAAGCTGAGTCCAAGGTATATCGGGCCGTATAAAATTCTTCGACGAATTGGACAGGTTGCTTATGAGTTAGAATTGCCATCCGAATTGGAATTTGTCCACCCGGTATTCCATGTATCTATGTTGAGGAAATGTATTGGAGACCCTTCTCGAGTCATCCCTATCAAAGATGTACAGGTTACAGAGGACCTATCATATGAAGAAGTGCCAGTGGCTATATTAGATCGACAAGTCCGCAAGCTGAGAACAAAAGATGTAGCTTCCATCAAAGTATTGTGGAGGAACAAGAATATGGAAGAAATAACATGGGAAGCAGAAGAGGAGATGAAGTCTAAATACCCGTACCTATTCCAGAATGAAGATAACAAGGATGCTGGTGGAACACATGATACATTGGAAGGTGAAATGGCTCTATGAGGTAAGCAATAACTTGAGAATACTCTTCCTTAATACAAAATGGCGATATGCAGATAATGTACATGCCCATAATGCTTTGCATACTCTTGTAAGGCCATACGTTGAGTTAACCGCTTGCAAGTTTGTCCTCTATTTATGGGAGAAACTTGACCGGAATCCACGATGATTTAAACTCCCCATGAACCCTTACATTCGAGGACGAATGTTCCTAAGGGGGAAGGGTGTTACAACCCATATCCACATGTGTTAGTTCATTCCATATATTAGTTAACATTAATCCAAGAAGAAATTATATTTGAGATGATAAGAAGTCAATCCTATTGGTCTTAAGTGATACAAGAGTGTATAAGGGTGATTAACCAGTATTAGAAGTTAAATGAATCAAGGATGTTGTAACTCGTATTTTCAGGTAATCTAGCGGTGCTTAATACACTCAAGAGGTCATTTATTAAGGTATTTTAATCATATAATATCCGTATCATAAGTCTTGAAGTCAAATGAGTTATGAAACAAAAGTCGACAAAAGTTGTCGCAACTTAGGTTCATAATTTTACTTAAACATTAGGTCAAATCTTTCTAATCTTTTCTCCTAATTTACAAGAAATTACGGGGTTATATACCAACAAAATTAAAGATCTATGAGTCTAGTTTCCAACGCATTAAACCGTTCATCGATACGATCTCGGAGTAGATATATATTCGCATTTTCGCGAGACTGCGCCAAGCACCTCTCTATGGGGCCCACTAAGGCGGTTTAAGATATTTGGACCTATATAGGATGCCTCCGACCCGTTTTAAGTCATTTCTTCTCACTAGTTTCAGAACTTATAACCCTAGGAACATCCTCTCAAGGTTCTCTCAAGATTCAAGACCCAAAAAGGGCAAACAACACAAATCAAGTGTCGGGAATTCTGTGGCGCTAGTAAGTCTCTTGTTCTTCTTGTTGTTGCTCATTTTTGTGTCGTTCCAGCTCATGTGGGAGGTTGTTTTTTAAAGGGTTTATGTTCTTTAAATACTCCCTCATGTTCTTAATATCAATCCTAGGTGATTTCAAACCTTCTAAAGTGATTCTAGTGCCGAAAAACACTAATTGATCGCTAGTTTCGCTTTTTTGTTGTTGTGGCAGCATTGGAGGGATATTTTATGGAAATTTAAGGTCAAATTGGAGTTTTTCTTTCTGTATAAAGGTAATGAACCTCTTACTCTATATTTATTTAAGATTATCCAAGTTGCGGCTAAGCCATTGAAGCTAGAACTTGTGAAATATATATAGAAAGGCTTGGTAGTAATGTTATTGTTTTGTGGACTGTTTTGCATTGCTGTTGGGCTGCGTATTTTTCTACTATTTTGTGGATTTTTGGAGGAGGAAGGGTGTGGAGAAACACCATATATATGTAGGGTTGTGGGATGATAGTTATTCATAACATTTTCGGGTCATTTGACACGACTACGGTGGTCGTCGTATGTATGGAGTGATTAGGCTGTGCGTGGACTATTTTGGGAGGCTCAATATGTTTATTATTGATGTTGTTTGGGCTGTTTGGTGATTGTTTTGAATGGTGTGAAGTCATATATATAGGGGAGGTGCTGTCCGTTTCATCGTAAAATAGGTTGTGGTCGATACATAATAGTTATGACGCTTAAATGATAACGATAGTATCGTTTCTCTTATTGTAGACTAAGGAGTTTTGACAATTGCATAGCTTGAGATTGGGGCAGTATATACAAGGTATGTGAGGCTATACCTTTCCTTCTTTTGCACGACTCCGATTGTACATAATGCAATGAACGAGCTTCCAAAGATACTCTACTCTTAGAAGCTAGCAGTACTTACATTGTTTTCCCTCTTATGGAATGATTGATGTTAATGTTGCTTCTCTTATTCTTATGTTATCAATGTTGTTGGTACTTCCTGATTCTTATAAGGTTCATAGTGAAGAGTTAGTCCTAATAACGTGTACAGAGGATACCGACCTTACGTCACTCCGAAAGGTTTAGAATGTGATTCCATGAGTCGAACATGCATTATATATATGTATCTATTTTACTCTACCGAGCCACGCTATAGTTGGCCGGGTACGACACCTATTGTGCAACCACTGATCAGTTGGGTTTTACCGAGCTCAATGTGGCCGGGTATGATTCTACCGAGCCTTATGATGGCCGAGTACATTTTTTACCGAGCCTATTATGGCCGGGTACGATATGATGATGATGATGCCCACAGAGGCGAATGTTTTAAAGGTTTATGTATTTATACATATGTATCATGCATTTCATGTCAATAGCCCTCAGAGGTGCTAAGATGTTACAGGTTGTATATTCTCTATCCTTTCTTACATTACTGATTGTATTTATGGTTCCCTGCCTTACATACTCAGTACTTTATTCGTACTGACGTCCTTTTATTTGTGGATGCTGCTTGTCGTGCTGCAGGTCCTGATAGACAGGCAGGTGCAGCTCCCCCACCACAGTAGGCTATCCAGTTCAGCGGTGATTGGCGAGATCCCTTCTCCGGACATGCCTTGGTCTTGGTATGCATTTTTGTTATAGACATTATGGGTATGTCGGGGCCCTGTTCCGGCTATGTTGCAGCACTTATGTTCCTTTAGAGGCTCATAGACAGGTGTCGACTCATGTATAGTTTGGTATGCCTTGTCGGCTAGTTTTTGTTGTATAGTCTTTCATGGTAGCGTGGTAGCTCATACCTTATATATAGTTTCTTGATTGTCTGGTCATCCCATATTATATATGTTCATGCCATCAGTTCTTATTGTTGGTTGTCCATGATCCATGTCTACCATTTATATTGATCTCGTCAGCAATAAAAGATAATAAAGAAAGTTAGATAAAATGTACGTTGGTGCTCGGCAAGTATGGTCGGGTGCTAGTCATGTCCCTCCAGTTTGGGTCGTGGCACCTATGTATTAGTATCAGGAAGGTAAAGGTAATAGATTTAGATTCGCAGGAAGTTTCCTCAGAGTAAAGTATTTTGAATGTGGTGCCTTTGGGAATAGATAAGAAAGTATTCAAAGGCTTATGGGTCTCAGACGGTGTGGCTTTATGCTTGGGTCCCATGTGGTAAGTTTGGGTTGAGTAATTGTGGTGCTACAGCAAGAGGGGATATCAAGTTGAAGGTAAATCAGAAGGAAACTCGGATAGATAAGATAGCTGTGGTAGTAGGATGGATCGGTATGGTAAGGATATGATTAGTTCCTTCGGTGTGTACAGGGTAATGAGTTCCTATAGGTATTTCGCGGCAATGCTCTTAGGTTTTTATGGCTTGCCTAGCTTGGTCAAGTTAGAAGGATTCAGTCCTGGCAGGTCTGGTTTGTGTAAGGGGAACTCAGAGAGTTCTTGATGGTTTCTACCTTGGTTGGAGATGTATATTTTCTATGGGCATGAGGATCATGGGATGCATAGTGATTTCCTTCTAGAATGGGATCAATGGAAAGTTCATGACTAGTGGAGTAGGTAGATGTTTGTGGCTCGGAAGGGAAATGAAGTTCTCATGTTATCCTAGGATAGTATGGTATATGCGGTATGTTGTGGAGGATTGAGATTTGCGTGTGTAAGGTTACGGTTTAGTTTTGAACGGAAAGTCATAAACTTCTTAGGAAGCACGGGCAGTTTCAGATGATTAGAGAAATGAGCTTCAGATGATTAGGGGGATGATCTCCAGATGATTAAGGAAATGGTATTGCTAAATGGGAGTGATTGACGATGGTATATGTTTCAGAAAAGGCAATGTGATTAAGTTGATGGTACTTCGATAGAATTGCAGCGCTTTCTTGTTAGATCGACTGCAGATATTCGAGTTTGCTTAGTGACACAGGGGAATTTTAGAGTATCTTTCGTGGAATGATTGGGTATTTGAGGTGCGGTATGCATTCAGATGGCAGAATTGGGATCAGGTATGTTGATTCATGTGCCATATGGATTCAGAGACAGGGAAGTTCTCACATTCAGGCTATGTTGTGGTTGTAAGTCATGTGTATCAGCACTATTTAGTGACTATCGGGGTTGGGAGACCCGAGCGGATCTTTTGTGCTTGGCATGTTAGATTTTGGATGGGATACTATGTTCAGACTGGTTGTCTCCGTGTTGTGTCATTCTGGACTATTGCGCTAAGGCGGTACTGTTGGCTATGCCGGAAAAGCCACGGATTGAGTGGCGAGGTCTGTAGGATTATGCCTAGTGGAGTGGTTTTATATTTCGAAGGCCCAACGGACGGCTGGGAAGGATTGTCTTTCTTATTTGGGCTTTCGTGATGGATTTCAGTGTAGAGGCTCCTACCATTGATTTAGGTCCGGTGGTGAGGGACTTTTCGAATGTGTTCCTTGCGGCCGAGCATGTCTCCAGGCAAGGTTGATTTTGGTATTGATTCTATGCCGAGCACCATATGTATGGCACCGACATAGTTAAAGGATTTGAAGAGTAGCTCCAGGATTTTCATGATAAGGAGTTCATTGGCAGGCCAACGTAGATGCGTGTTCTAAATTGTATCGGCTTGGTTGGCTCCGGATTGTATTGTTGAGGGATGCGTTGATTCGATTGTTATTGAGTTTATTATCAATCTGGGGAGATCTATGAGTTAACCTTTCTGTGTGGCGAGATGTTATGATTTGTTGGTTATAGGCACACATGGTGCGGTTCTATTGGGGTCTCGTAGTGGAAGTCGAACGGGAAAGGTAATTGGGTGTTGTTCGGTGAATGGCGTATTGGTTATGTCCTTTCGGGTTTGCATGGTGTATGTTATTTACTTCACCATGAGTATGATGAATTGCTTTGGTTCCAGATATCAAATTGTGTGTGGTTGTCGATTTCGAGCATAGTGACTTAAGGTGGTTCATGTGGAGTAGTATTGGATAGGATCGCATATCGCAGCGAAGTTATGTGGAGGTATGACCTTGCAGGTTAGATTCATGTGTTCTGTTCCTATGATGTGACACGTGTTCTCAGCCTTGTGTTGTGGTGGTACTGGTGAGCTTGATGTACAACTCTTTCATTTGAGTCATTTTCATGATTTGAGTATGTTCGGACTGTTGCGTATTGGCACATATACCGTGCAAGTTGTGGCTTAGGCCTGTATGGACATGTCATGTCACCGGAGTAATGTGTTGGATTAGAGGAGATCGTTGGGGATCATTAATAAATACGAACGGATACGATTCAGCATGTTGGAAGGATAATATCGAGCTTCGGTTAAAAAATTTGCTGTGGTATTTGCCAAGGAAGAAGTGGCTTCATGAATGGTTGATCTGATAAATGGTTTTGGCTTACTGTGAGTTTCACTTATAAATGGCAGTATATGAAAATGTTGGAATGAGATTTTAGTTGATAAGAGGTTTTCTACTAGTATTCGGTTGTTGTGGACAACTACTGTGAATATAATAGTTATCGATACAAGCGTTTGAGTTATGTGGTTTATCATGAAATGGCATCCGAGGTTGCAGGTATGGTTGGTTACAGCTAGTTCGGGCTTATTCACAGTATAAATGTGAGATTCTGATCGTAATAAGGATTTTAGAAGTGGAAATGTGATTTTATGGTTTATGGACTAGGATGGATTGTGAACGTTCAGTCATATTGTGTTATCGGACCTATGTGAGATAGGGTGACGTGGTATCACCCCCGGGTATATGCATGGTAAGGTTATTCAGATATTGGTTGGCTTTTAGAACAACTCTAGGCACGTTCGAGGACGAACGTATGTTTAAGTGGGGGAGGATGTAACGACCTGACCGGTCGTTTTGATCTTTTGTACTTCAATTGCCAGTTCTCGGGTATGACTTGCCCCGTGTGGTGTAATATGACTTATGTAAATCGTTGGTTTGGGTTTTCAGGGAAATCAGAACGAATTTGGAAGAACAATTCTCAGTTTGTAGCTTGAAATTTGAAAGGTTTGACCAAGATTTGACTTGTTGTATATGATCTCGGATTGGAAATTTTATGATTTGGTTAGCTTTGTTGGGTGATTTGGGACTTAGGAGCGTGATCGAAATGCATTTTGGAAGTCCGTGGAAGGATTAGGCTTGAATTGGCAAAATTGAGATTTCGGCGTTTTCTGGTTGATAGGCGAGATTTTGATATGGAGGTCGGAATGGAATTACGAAAGTGACAGTAGCTTCGTTGTGTCATATGGGATGTGTGTGTAAAATTTCTGGTCATTCGAACGAGATTTGATAGACTTTTTGATCGAAAGCATAATTTAAGAGTTCTTGGAGTTCTTAGGCTTTAATCCTATGTTAAATTGGTGATTTGATGTTGTTATGAGCATTCCGAAGTTTTGAACAAGTTTGAACGATGTCATGGGATATGTTGGTACATTTGGTTTGAAGTTCGGGGAGTTCCGGGTAGGTTCTGGGTAGGTTCCGAGATGTTTTAAGCCGAAAATCATAACTGTAGCAGGTCCAGAAGGGTTGCAGACCTCGGAATCCACCTGCACGGTCCAACCAAAAAGTAGTGCAGCCACGGTATGTGCTGTGCGGACCGCATAAAATGAAGCGAGGCCGCTGTAGGTGCTGTGCGGACCGTACAAAATGCTGTACGGCCGCCGTATGGACCAGTGAAACGTTCCAACTTTGGAAGCTCATATCTTTTGATCTACAAGAAATTTTGAGATGATTCAAAAACGAAAGTTGTAGAACTTCAGGTAATAATTGGGGATTTTCAAGTTTATAATTGGGCTAGAAATTGAGGTTTGCATTAGCGGGTGCAAAGACTTGTGTCACTTCTATATTAATTATGGGATCCTATTGTTACAACCCATATCCACATGTGTTAGTTCATGCCATATATTAGTTAACATAAATACAAGAAGTAATTATCTTTGAGATGATAAGAAGTCAATCCTATTGGTCTTAAGTGATACAAGAGTGTATAAGGGTAATTAACAAGTATTAGAAGTTAAATGAATCAAGGATGTTGTAACTCGTATTTTCAGGTAAATCTAGCGGTGCTTAATACACTCAAGAGGTCATGTATTAAGGTATTTTAATCATATAATATCCGTATCATAAGTCTTGAAGTCAAACGAGTTATGAAACAAAAGTCGACAAAAGTTGTCGCAACTTAGGTTCATAATTTTACTTAAACATTAGGTCAAATATTTCTATGGAAATTTAAGGTCAAATTGGAGTTGTTCTTTCTGTATAAAGGTAAGGAACCTCTTACTCTATATGTATTTATGATTATCCAAGTTGAGGCTAAGCCATTGAAGCTAGAACTTGTGAAATATATATCGAAAGGCTTGGTAGTAATGTTATTGTTTTGTGGACTATTTTGCGTTGCTGTTGGGCTGCGTATTTTACTACTGTTTTGTGGAGTTTTGGAGGAGGAAGGGTGTGGAGAAACACCATATATATGTAGGGCTGTGGGATGATTGTTATTCATAACATTTCTGGGTCGTTTGACACGACTACGGTGGTCGTCGTATGTATGGAGTGATTAGGCTGTGTGTGGACTATTTTAGGAGGCTAAATATGTTTATTATTGATGTTGTTTGGGCTGTTTGGTGATTGTTTTGAATGGTGTGAAGTCATATATATAGGGGAGGTGCTGTCCATTTCATCGTAAAATAGGTTGTGGTCGATACATAATAGTTATGACGCTTAAATGATAACGATAGTATCGTGTCTCTTATTGAAGACTAAGGAGTTTTGACAATTGCATAGCTTGAGATTGGGGTAGTATATATAAGGTATGTGAGGCTATACCTTTCCTTCTTTTGCACGACTCCGATTGTACATAATGCAATGAACGAGCTTCCAAAGATACTCTACTCTTAGAAACTAGCAGTACTTACATTGTTTTCCCTCTTATGGAACGATTGATGTTAATGTTGCTTCTCTTATTCTTATGTTATCAATGTTGTTGGTACTTCCGGATTCTTATAAGGTTCATAGTGAAGAGTTAGTCCTAATAACGTGTACAGAGGATACCGACCTTACGTCACTCCGAAAGGTTTAGAATGTGATTCTATGAGTCGAGCATGCATTATATATATGTATTTATTTTACTCTACCGAACCACGCTATAGTTGGCCGGGTACGGCACTTATTGTACAACCACTGATCAGTTGGGTTTTACCGAGCTCCACGTGGCCGGGTATGATTCTACCGAGTCTTATGATGGCCGGGTACGTTTTTTACCGAGCCTATTATGGCCGGGTACGATATGATGATGATGATGCCCACAGAGGCGAATGTTTTAAATGTTTATGTATTTATACATATGTATCATGCATTTCATGTCAGTATCCCTCAGAGGTACTATGATGTTACAGGTTGTATATTCTCTATCCTTGCTTACATTACTGATCGTATTTATGGTTCCCTGCCTTACATACTCAGTACTTTATTCGTACTGACGCCCTTTTATTTGTGGACGCTGCAAGTCGCGCTGCAGGTCCTGATAGACAGGCAGGTGCAGCTCCCCCACCACAGTAGGCTGTCCAGTTCAGCGGTGATTGGCGAGATCCCTTCTCCGGACTTGCCTTGGTCTTGGTATGCATTTTTGTTATAGACATTATGGGTATGTCGGGGCCCTGTTCCGGCTATGTTGCAGCACTTATGTTCCTTTAGAGGCTCATAGACAGGTGTCGACTCATGTATAGTTTGGTATGCCTTGTCGGCTAGTTTTTGTTGTATAGTCTTTCATGGTAGCGTGGTAGCTCATACCTTATATATAGTTTCTTGATTGTCTGGTCATCCCATATTATATATGTTCATGCCATCAGTTCTTATTGTTGGTTGTCCATGATCCATATCTACCATTTATATTGATCTCGTCATCCATAAAAGATAATAAAGAAGGTTAGATAAAATGTACGTTGGTGCTCGGCAAGTATGGTCGGGTGCTAGTCATGGCTCTCCAGTTTGGGTTGTGACAAACTTGGCATCAGAGCAAGTATGTCCTAGGAGTTGTCTATGAGCCGTGTCTAGTAGAGTCTTGATTATGGATGTGTAGCGCGCCATATTTATAATCAGGAGGCTACATGACATCTAGGGTTGTTACGTTCTTCCTGAATCTAGATCATGCGTAGAGTAGGGTCGTAAGTGTTTGTCTCTAATATTCACCTTGGGGTGCACCAGTCCTATTCGTGCGGAAGGAAGATGGGTCGTTACGGATGTGTATCGACTATCGATAGTTGAATAAGTTTACTATAAAGAACAAGTATCCACTTCCAAGAATTGATGACCTGTTTGACCAACTCCAGGGTGCCAAGTATTTCTCCAAGATTGATTTACGTTCAGGGTATCATCAGGTGAGGGTTAAGGAGAAGGATATTCCAAAGACGGCCTTCCGGACAAGATACGGGCACTTTGAGTTCTTGGTGATGTCGTTCGGGCTAACAAATGCCCCAGCAGCTTTTATGGATCTCATGAATACTATATTCAGGCCTTATCTTGATGTGTTCGTGATTGTATTCATTGATGACATTCTAGTGTATTCTCGTTCGGAGGCGGAACATGCGGGCCAGTTGCGGATAGTATTGCAGACGCTTCAGGATCGTATGTTATATGCTAAGCTCTCCAAATGTGAATTCTGACTGAACTCAGTAGCATTCCTTGGCCATGTGATATCTTATGAGGGTATTAGTGTCGACACTCAGAAGATCGATGCAGTAAAGAATTGGTCGAGACCTACAACACCATCACAAGTCCACAGCTTCCTAGGGCTAGCAGGATATTATAGGCGGTTTGTGGAAGGGTTTTCCTCTATATCATCACCATTGACTAAGTTAACACATAAATCTACCAAATTCTAGTGGTCTGACACTTGTGAACGTAGTTTTAAGGAGCTGAAGAATCGATTGACATCCGCACCAGTGCTCACTCTCCCTGAAGGAACAGAAGGTTATGTGGTATATTGTGATGCCTCAGGTATAGGTTTGGGGTGCGTATTGATGCAGCGTGGGAATGTGATTGCTTATGCATCAAGACAATTGAAGAAGCATGAAAAGAATTATCCAACCCATGATTTGGAATTGGCTGCAGTAATATATGCTTTGAAGATATGGCGGCACTACTTATACGGCGTCCATGTTGACATCTACACAGATCACAAGAGTTTACAATACATCTTCAAGCAGAAAGAGTTGAATTTGAGGCAGCGTAGGTGGCTTGAATTATTGAAAGACTACGACGTCGAGATATTGTATCATCCCGGTAAAGCCAATGTTGTGGCAGACGCTCTCAGCCGTAAATCAATGGGAAGCTTAGTACATATTGAGGCAGGTAGATGGGGGTTGATTAAAGAGCTTCATCAGCTAGCCAATATGAGAATCAGATTGTTAGACTCTGATGACGGAGGTGTTACTGTACAGAATACATCAGAATCATCTTTGGTAGCCGAGGTAAAAGCACGACAATATGAAGATCCTATCTTAGTACGATTAAGAGAAAGCATTCAACAGTGTAAAAGTATGGCTTTTGGGATCGGAAAAGATGGGGCACTGAGATACCAGAGCCGATTGTGTGTGCCTAATGTGGCAGGGTTGCGAGAGAAGATTATGAATGAGATTCATCAATCCCGATATTCCATCCATCCCGGCTCGACAAAGATGTATCATGATGTCAAGGAGCAGTATTGGTGGGATAATATGAAGAAGTCTATTGCAGAATTTGTAGCCCAGTGTCCCAATTGTCAACAAGTAAAGATAGAACATCAGAAACCCGGTGGATTGCTTCAAAATATAGAGATTCCGACCTGGAAGTGGGAGGTGATTAATATGGACTTCATTATTGGATTACCTCGCTCTTATCATAAGTTTGACTCCATCTGGGTGATAATTGATCGACTTACAAAATGTGCCCATTTTCTGCCAGTGAAGACAACTTACACGGCTGAAGATTATGCGAAGTTGTATATCAAGGAGATTGTTAGGCTTCATGGTGTGCCCGTATCTATTATATCAGACCGAGGAGCTCAATTTACGGCTAACTTTTGGAGGTCTTTCCAGAAGGGTTTAGGCACACAAGTAAATCTCAGCACTGCATTTCATCCGCAGACTGACGGACAGGCTGAACGTACCATTCAGACACTGGAAGATATGCTACGAGCATGTGTTCTAGATTTTAAGGGGAATTGGGATGATCATCTTCCACTCATAGAATTCGCCTATAACAATAGCTACCATTCCAGTATTAAAATGGCCCCATACGAGGCACTATACGGGAGGAGATGTAGATCACCAGTTGGATGGTTCGAAGTCGGTGAAACAGAATTATATGGGCCAGATTTGATTCACCAAGCTATTGAGAAGGTGAAAGTGATACAGGAGCGATTGAGGACGGCACAAAGCAGGCAAAAATCTTATTCTGATGTCCGACGTCGTGATCTAGAGTTTGAGGTTGGTGATTGGGTTTTCCTGAGGATCTCACCAATGAAGGGTATTATGCGTTTTGGGAAGAAAGGTAAGCTGAGTCCAAGGTATATCGGGCCGTATAAAATTCTTCGACGGATTGGACAGGTTGCTTATGAGTTAGAATTGCCATCCGAATTGGAATTTGTCCACCCGGTATTCCATGTATCTATGTTGAGAAAATGTATTGGAGACCCTTCTCGAGTCATCCCTATCAAAGATGTACAGGTTACAGAGGACCTATAATATAAAGAAGTGCCAGTGGCTATATTATATCGACAAGTCCGCAAGCTGAGAACAAAAGATGTAGCTTCCATCAAAGTATTGTGGAGGAACAAGAATATGGAAGAAATAACATGGGAAGCAGAAGAGGAGATGAAGTCTAAATACCCGTACCTATTCCAGAATGAAGATAACAAGGATGCTGGTGGAACACATGATACATTGGAAGGTGAAATGGCTCTATGAGGTAAGCAATAACTTGAGAATACTCTTCCTTAATACAAAATGGCGATATGCAGATAATGTACATGCCCATAATGCTTTGCATACTCTTGTAAGGCCATACGTTGAGTTAACCGCTTGCAAGTTTGTCCTCTATTTATGGGAGAAACTTGACCGGAATCCACGATGATTTAAACTCCCCATGAACCCTTACATTCGAGGACGAATGTTCCTAAGGGGGAAGGGTGTTACAACCCATATCCACATGTGTTAGTTCATTCCATATATTAGTTAACATAAATACCAAGAAGGAATTATCTTTTAGATGATAAGAAGTCAATCCTATTGGTCTTAAGTGATACAAGAGTGTATAAGGGTGATTAACCAGTATTAGAAGTTAAATGAATCAAGGATGTTGTAACTCGTATTTTCAGGTAATCTAGCGGTGCTTAATACACTCAAGAGGTCATTTATTAAGGTATTTTAATCATATAATATCCGTATCATAAGTCTTGAAGTCAAACGAGTTATGAAACAAAAGTCGACAAAAGTTGTCGCAACTTAGGTTCATAATTTTACTTAAACATTAGGTCAAATGTTTCTAATCTTTTCTCATAATTTACAAGGAATTACGGGGTGATCTACCCACCAAATTAAAGATCTATGAGTCTAGTTTCCAACGCATTAAACCGTTCATCGATACGATCTCGGAGTAGAGAGATATTCGCGTTTTCGCGAGACTGCGCCAAGCACCTCTCTATGGGGCCCACTAAGTCGGTTTAAGATATTTGGACCTATATAGGATGCCTCCGACCCATTTTAAGTCATTTCTTCTCACTAGTTTCAGACCTTATAACCCTAGGAACAACATCTCAAGGTTCTCTCAAGATTCAAGACCCAAAAAAGGGCAAACAACACAAATCAAGTGTCGGGAATTCTGTGGCGCTAGTAAGTCTCTTGTTCTTCTTGTTGTTGCTCATTTTTGTGTAGTTACAGCTCATGTGGGAGGTTGTTTTAAAGGGTTTATGTTCTTTAAATACTCCCTCATGTTCTTAATATCAATCCTAGGTGATTTCAAGCCTTCTAAAGTGATTCTAGTGCCGAAAAACACTAATTGATCGCTAGTTTCGCTTTTTTGTTGTTGTGGCAGCATTGGAGGGATATTTTATGGAAATTTAAGGTCAAATTGGAGTTTTTATTTCTGTATAAAGGTAATGAACCTCTTACTCTATATGTATTTAAGATTATCCAAGTTGCGGCTAAGCCATTGAAGCTAGAACTTGTGAAATATATATCGAAAGGCTTGGTAGTAATGTTATTGTTTTGTGGACTGTTTTGCATTGCTGTTGGGCTGCGTATTTTACTACTGTTTTGTGGAGTTTTGGAGGAGGAAGGGTGTGGAGAAACACCATATATATGCAGGGTTGTGGGATGATAGTTATTTGTAACATTTCCAGGTCGTTTGACACGACTACGGTGGTCGTCGTATGTATGGAGTGATTAGGCTGTGCGTGGACTATTTTGGGAGGCTCAATATGTTTATTATTGATGTTGTTTGGGCTGTTTGGTGATTGTTTTGAATGGTGTGAAGTCATATATATAGGGGAGGTGCTGTCCGTTTCATCGTAAAATAGGTTGTGGTCGATACATAATAGTTATGACGCTTAAATGATAACGATAGTATCGTTTCTCTTATTGTAGACTAAGGAGTTTTGACAATTGCATAGCTTGAGATTGGGGCAGTATATACAAGGTATGTGAGGCTATCCCTTTCCTTCTTTTGCACGACTCCGATTGTACATAATGTAATGAACGAGCTTCCAAAGATACTCTACTCTTAGAAGCTAGCAGTACTTACATTGTTTTCCCTCTTATGGAACGATTGATGTTAATGTTGCTTCTCTTATTCTTATGTTATCAATGTTGTTGGTACTTCCTGATTCTTATAAGGTTCATAGTGAAGAGTTAGTCCTAATAACGTGTACAGAGGATACCGACCTTACGTCACTCCGAAAGGTTTAGAATGTGATTCCATGAGTCGAGCATGCATTATATATATGTATCTATTTTACTCTACCGAGCCACGCTATAGTTGGCCGGGTACGGCACCTATTGTGCAACCACTGATCAGTTGGGTTTTACCGAGCTCCACGTGGCCGGGTACGATTCTACCGAGCCTATTATGGCCGGGTACGATATGATGATGATGATGCCCACAGAGGCGAATGCTTTAAAGGTTTATGTATTTATACATATGTATCATGCATTTCATGTAAGTAGCCCTCAGAGGTACTAAGATGTTACAGGTTGTATATTCTCTATCCTTGCTTACATTACTGATCGTATTTATGGTTCCTTGCCTTACATACTCAGTACTTTATTCGTACTGACGTCCTTTTATTTGTGGACGCTGCATACCATTGATTTAGGTCCGGTGGTGAGGGACTTTTCGGATGTGTTCCTTGCGGCCGAGCATGTCTCCAGGCAAGGTTGATTTTGGTATTGATTCGATGCCGAGCACCATATGTATGGTGACGACAGAGTTAAAGGATTTGAAGAGTAGCTCCAGGATTTTCATGATAAGGAGTTCATTGGCAGGCCAACGTGGATGCGTGTTCTAAATTGTGTCGGCTTGGTTGGCTCCGGATTGTATTGTTGAGGGATGCGTTGATTCGATTGTTATTGAGTTTATTATCAATCTGGGGAGATCTATGAGTTAACCTTTCTGTGTGGCGAGATGTTATGATTTGTTGGTTATAGGCACACATGGTGCGGTTCTATTGGGGTCTCGTAGTGGAAGTCGAACGGGAAAGGTAATTGGGTGTTGCTCGGTGAATGACGTATTGGTTATGTCCTTTCGGGTTTGTGTGGTGTATGTTATTTACTTCACCATGAGTATGATGAATTGCTTTGGTTCCAGATATCAAATTGTGTGTGGTTGTCGATTTCGAGCATAGTGACTTAAGGTGGTTCATGTGGAGCAGTATTGGATAGGATCGCATATCGCATCGAAGTTATGTGGAGGTATAACCTTGCGGGTTAGATTCATGTGTTCTGTTCCTATGATGTGACACGTGTTCTCAGCCTTGTGTTGTGGTGGTACTGGTGAGCTTGATGTACAACTCTTTCATTTGAGTCATTTTCATGATTTGAGTATGTTCGGACTGTTGCGTATTGGTACATGTACCGTGCAAGTTGTGGCTTAGGCCTGTATGGACATGTCATATCACCAGAGTAATGTGTTGGATTAGAGGAGATCCTTGGGGATCATTAATAAATACGAACGGATACGATTCAGCATGTTGGAAGGATAATATCGAGCTTCGGTTAAAATATTTGCTGTGGTATTTGCCAAGGAAGAAGTGGCTTCATGAATGGTTGATCTGATAAATGGTTTTGGCTTACTGTGAGTTTCACTTATAAATGGCAGTATATGAAAGTGTTGGAATGAGATTTTAGTTGATAAGAGGTTTTCTACTAGTATTCGGTTGTTGTGGACAGCTACTGTGAATATAATAGTTATCGATACAAGCGTTTGAGTTATGTGGTTTATCATGAAATGGAATCCGAGGTTGCAGGTATGGTTGGTTACAGCTAGTTCGGGCTTATGAACAGTATAAATGTGAGATTCTGATCGTATTAAGGATTTTAGAAGTGGAAATGTGATTTTATGGTTTATGGACTAGGATGGATTGTGAACGTTCAGTCATATTGTGTTATCGGACCTATGTGAGATAGGGTGACATGGGATCACCCCCGGGCATATGCATGGTAAGGTTATTCAGATATTGGTTGGCTTTTAGAACAACTCTAGGAACGTTCGAGGACGAACGTATGTTTAAGTGGGGGAGGATGTAACGACCTGATCGGTCATTTTGATCTTTTGCACTTCGATTGCTAGTTCTCGGGTATGACTTGCCCCGTGTGGTGTAATATGACTTATGTAAATCGTTGTTTTGGGTTTTCAGGGAAATCAGAACGAATTTGGAAGAACAATTCTCAGTTTGTAGCTTGAAATTTGAAAGGTTTGACCAAGATTTGACTTGTTGTATATGATCTTGGATTGGAAATTTTATGATTTGGTTAGCTTTGTTGGGTGATTTGGGACTTAGGAGCGTGATCGGAATGCATTTTGGAAGTCCGTGGAAGGATTAGGCTTGAATTGGCAAAATTGAGATTTCGGCGTTTTCTGGTTGATAGGCGACATTTTGATATGGAGGTCGGAATGGAATTACGAAAGTGACAGTAGCTTCGTTGTGTCATTTGAGATGTGTGTGCAAAATTTCAGGTCATTCGAACGAGATTTGATAGACTTTTTGATCGAAAGCATAATTTAAGAGTTCTTGGAGTTCTTAGGCTTGAATCCTATGTTAAATTGGTGATTTGATGTTGTTGTGAGCATTCCGAAGTTTTGAACAAGTTTGAACGATGTCATGGGATGTGTTGGTACATTTGGTTTGAAGTTTGGGGAGTTCCGGGTAGGTTCTGGGTAGGTTCCGAGATGTTTTAAGCCGAAAATCATAGCTGTAGCAGGTCCAGAAGGGTTGCAGGCCTCGGAACCCACGAACAAAAAGTAGTGCAGCCACGGTATGTGCTCTGCGGACCGCATAAATTGAAGCGCGGCCGCTGTAGGTGCTGTGCGTACCGCACAAAATGGTGTACGGCCGCCGTATGGACAAGTGAAACGTTCCAACTTTGGAAGCTCATATCTTTTGATCTACAAGAAATTTTGAGATGATTCAAAAACGAAAGTTGTAGAACTTCATGTCTAGTTTTCAGAAAATTAAAGATATCGCAATTTTTAAATCTTCAACGAAAGTTATGGCCAAAATACTAAAGCCTGTCACTGCAGAGGAAAGCCTGTGCGGCCGCAATCATTTTTGTGCGGACCGCGGTCGATTTTGTGCGGTCCACGGAGGTGGAAATCTGTGGGGTACTCTATAAATATGAGGTTTTTTGTTTTATTTTATATTTTGACCTAGAGAGCTCGGATTTTGGCGATTTTTCGAAGATTTTTCAAGAAATTCATCGGGGTAACTGATTCTAACTCAGATTTGGCTAGAGTACATGAATCTATCATTGAATTCATCATTTAATTCGTGATTTGGGATGTAATTTGGAAAGAAAATTTGTGGAATCTTCCAAAAATATAAAATGATAATTTGAAGGACCAAATGGTACCGGAATTGGATAATTTTCGTATGGTTAGACTCGTGAGAGTATAAGGATTCTAGTTTTCTGAATTTTGTCAAATTTCGAGATGTGGGCCTGGGGGCCGGGTTTGACGAATTTCTGGAATTTTGTGGTAAATCAATTGTTTTCGCTTGGCCTTTGTTTCCTTAGTATATTGTGACGTATTCGTTCTGATTTTGGATAGATTCAACGCGCGTGGAGGCCGATTCGAGGGGCAAAGGTGTCGCGAGTTAGAAATTTGGCCTGTTTGAGGTGAGTAATGATTGTAAATGATGCTCTGAGGGTTTGAAACCCCGGATTGCATATCGTAGTGCTATATTGAGGTGAGGCACACGCTTGATGACGAGCGTAGGGTCATGTACTATTGGGGATTGTGACTTGGTCCGTCCAGATTGATGATTTTACCGCGCATTTGACTGAAACTTATATGTTATCATCATGATTTGGGCTGATTGCCATATTTGGGCTTCGTTCCAACTATTTGAACCCTTCGAGGATTTTTATTACTATTTCCTCATTGTTTTGACTTACTAATTGAACTCAGTTATGTTATTTTCCACTATTTTACTACTCAGCCATTTTTACTCCGTTTTGAGACTTAAATGATATTTTAAATGATGTTTTGGGCTGAGAAATACTGTTTTACTAATGCCCGAGGGGCTTGTGAGTATTTTTGACTGAGTAAGGCCGGGGGCCTAGTGTGAGGAAATACTGATACTGATTTGAGGCCAAGGGCCTGAGATATGTACGCCAAGAGGTGGCTTGTTGATATTGTTTATGAGGCTGAGGGCTTGAGATATATACGCCATGAGGTGGCTTGACTGATATGAGGCCGAGGGCCTAGATTTGATTCCACGAGATGGCTTGATATTGCGCTTGGGCTGTAAGGGGCCCCTCCCAGAGTCTGTACACCCCCAGTGAGCGTGGGTACCCATTGTGATGTGAGATATAGCCCGAGGGGCTAATATTGTTCTATGTGATAGCCCGAGGGGCTGGTATTGTTCTGAGATATTGCCCGAGGGGCAGAGTTGTTGACATTGAGCCCGATGGGTGAACCTTTATTTGTTTATCTTTCATATTTACTTGTCATTTTACCTGTTAAATTATGGTATTTGTGCCTGAGAGGCGAATTTCTGTGCTTCTCTGCACTAACTTTTTTGCGTTCATTTGCGTAACCATTGAAAAGCCATTTTCAAAGAAGTTTAAACTGAGCTAAGATATTTTAAGAGATTTTTACAGCTTCACTGCTTTCTTACTTCTTTTGGACTGCTTCTATACAGCATCTTGATATGTTTTACGTGATTTCTAGCCTTCAGTCTTTATTTATTATTATTAATGACTGAGTCAGAGTACTCACATTACTCCCTGCACCTTGTGTGCAGATTCAAGTATGTTTTGGCTGATCGGAGACAGAGTCATCAAAGTTTAGCAAGATATCTGCCGGCGTTCGCAGCACTGCTTTTCTCTCTCTTCATTTCATTAGTCCGTATTTGTACACTTCGTACTGTCAGTTGTAATTATACCCTAGTAGATGCTCGTGACTTGTGACACCCTGGTTAGGGCCGTGTAGGGCTGGATTTCCGCATTGTTATCTATATTTTCGCTATTCAGTATTATGTAAACCATGTTTAGACTATATTTGTGTTGATTAACTGTTTTAAAAGGCGAATAGGGTTGAACTTGTTGGCCTTGTCTTCACGAGAGGCGCCATCACGACCAGGTTTGGGGTAAGGGTCGGGACATATAGTATGAGTACAACTGATCCTATGTACTTCGTAAGTGCAGAGCCTAACCTCGATGAAATAATGACGACGATATAATAAGGCACTCACTATAAAACTGTACGAGTGTAAATGAAACAATAACAGAATAAAGAAAACAAGAATTAACATAAAAACCAGAATAGAAAATACATATTAAAGGACTCTAGAATAACATCTATTCTCAATTTCTCAATACAACAAGGATATGGAATCAAAATTTAAGAACACTCAATATGGATTCTTCGTTTCGGCGTTCAACCCGATCCACAAATATATATACAAATATCATCACGGTGTGCAACCCGATCCTAAACAATAATATCAATATTCGTTGCGGCATGCATCCCGATCCCAAACAATAATACCATTATCCATTGCGGCGTAAAATCCCATCATAAGCAATAATACCAATAGCCGTTATGACGTGCAACCCGATCCCAAACAACAATACCAATATTCGTTGTTGTAACGACCCGATAGTTCGTTTTGAGCTCTATTGTTCTGTTTGGCAGTTTGAGACTTTGAGTAGGTTTGTATTATATATTATGACTTGCGTCTATGGTCGGTTTAGTTTTGGAGTAGTTCGGGATTGATTTGGAAGAGTGACTCTCGATTTGGAAGCATTAAGTTGGAAGAGTTGACCAAGGTTTGACTTTTTCTTAAACAGATTCAAAATCGAGTTTTTATGGTTCTGATAGGTTCATATGATAATTTTGGACTTGTGCGTAAGTTCAGATTCAGTTTTGGACGTTCCTAGAAGGATTCAACACTATTTATCAAAAGTTGGCAATTTGAAAAACTTTAGAGTTCATAAGTTTGACCAAGAATTGACTTTGATGTTATTGGACACCAATTGGTGTTTCGAGACTTTCGATAGGTCTACATAGTTGAATTTCACTTGTGGAAAAATTTGAAAGTAATCCGAAGTGTTTAAGTGTGATTCAGACACTCTTTTGAAAGAATGAAGATTTAACAACTTAAGAGAAATTCTATTTGGTTTGAGCATCGATTCTTTATTATGATATTCCGGTGGTCAAGGGGCTCGGGTGTGTTTTGGATCATTGGTTGAGAAACTAGTTAAGTTAAGAATTTGAAGTTTGACTATGGTCAATATCGGGTCAAGATGTCCTCTTTTCGATGTTTTGCGTGTGCGGCCAGGTTTGTAGCGTGTTTTACGATTGAAATGCATATATGGTTTGTGTTTGGGATGTTCTGAATGAGTATTATGTGCTCAAACAAAAAAATTTTTGTTTCTGATTTTCTGGTGTAAAATAATTATGAAAATATCATTTCTGTCCCTTAAATTTTCATACTTCCTCTAAAATTTCAAAACATTATATCTCCCTTATTTTAAAGAAAAATTAGGTGATTCAAAAGACTATCTTGGGTGTAATCTCACAAGAATGTTGGGCTTATCAAATATGAGTTTCGGGGTCATCTAGGATCTAATTCAAGTTATAACAACTATTGTATTTTTTTAATTATTCCGAAATTTAATCACTTTTTATCACAAGGTTTTAGAGCTTGAATTTGGGCGATTTTGGAGGGGATTTCACAATTTGGATTGGGTAAATATTTTTGACTCGGATTTATTTATACTTCATGATTCCAACCTTGAATTTAGTGATTGTTTGATGAATCAAATTGAAGAAATTGAGAATTTTAGTAAAAACTTTTCTAATATAAATTGATGACTTGAGGTCGGAATTGGATGAAATTAGTATGGTTGGACTCGTATCGAAATGGATGTTCGGAATTTATAAGTTTTGTCAGGTTTCGGGGTACAGGCCCAGAGTTTTTTTTTAATTTTAGTTAAAGATCAAAGCATTATTAGTCGAAATCATTTTCTATGATTTTTATTTATGATATTAAATTATTCTGGCTAGAATCGAGCCATCCGGAGGTTGTTTCACACGTGAATAGCTTATTGGAATATTGATTTAGCTTCTTTGAAGTAAGTGTCTTGCCTAGGTTTGTTGAGGAAATGTTTTCTAATAAAATAATATTGTTTGCTACATGGGGGGAGGGATGATGTATATGCGAGGTAATAAGCGTATATGCATGTTCCAGGGTTTCTATGTTTGGGAGTAGGAAATTGTATGCTCCTTTGTACATTGATGAACTTTGTGATTCTATTGCCTTAAGTTTTACTTGATTCCTGTTATAATATGAGAATGAAATTCAAACCTAGAGACCGTGCTTTAGCCTATTACCATTTGATTAAAGTTGATGGACTCTTTGTAAAATTGTTGATGTGCAAGCTTGATCGTAACTATACCTAACTTATGAATACATTGCTACGACCATTATTCTTGAAATACTTGGGTTCCATATTTGAGTAGAAGATCACTTTTTAGATTTGTTGAGATACTTGAGCAATGTGGTTCTTGAAGTCTATTGAATTGCTCAATTGTGCAAGAATTATGATTCTCGTTCACGTGGTATAATTTGGTTAACTCTTCTTGAAGTTATATGTGCTTCATACCTTACTTGTAGCTGAAGTATATATATGCTTGGTGAGGAAGGGTGTAAAGCACGAAGGGTGATTCCGTGTAGTTATTATACATTATCATATGAGGAAGAGTGTAAAGCGCGATGAGTGATGCCGTGCCATTTCATATACATTATTATGCACGAAGGATAATATCGTGCTATTTCATTTATATTATCATGAGAGGACAAGAGTAAAAGCACGAAGGATGATGCCGTGCCGTTACATTTACATTGTCATATAGGGATGAGAGTAAAAGCACGAAGGGTGATGACGTGATATTGGTTTTATATTATTATGTGTTCATAGCACGAAGGGTGTTTCCGTGAAGGTGAGGATGAGAGACATGCATTATATTGTGATATCTTTTTGTTAGTTTGTATGAGTCCACCAAACTGTAGAGTACCTGGTCCTATATGAGATACTACTGAGAATGCTATAGAAACTGAAAGTAAAGAAGACAAGGGATTTTTACGTGGAAAAATCCCACACAAGGGGATCAAAAAACCACGACCTACCCTTGCAGGCTTTTAACTTCACTAACTTGCAATCTCCCTATTACAAGCCACTTTACAATAATCCTATTACAAAGACTTCAACTAACTTGTGATGCTCTCACCACAAGCTACTCTATAACTCTCCTTGTTACAAAGTCTTTAAACTTATGACTATTCCTAGTCACAACATAAACTCGGAAGTTTACGGATTTTTGGTTTTTTCCTAAGACAAAGCTTCTAAGAAAGCAAACTAGGAAATACAATGAAGAGCAAATAACAAGATTGCAACTTAACTACAAATGTACATAAACTCATTAAGAAACTGATCCTTAGTGGAGTTATCTTCTTGTTCTTGACACACCAGTGACTTCAATGTCGGATGAACACTGTTATCCTTGAGAGAATATCACTGAATGCACGAAGATGTTGTATCTTGCACCAGGTTGTTTTATCACAAAAGATATCACAATAGATAGTGATGTCAATTCTTGATATACGCTTCTTCCCAATGAGAAGTGACCGATGTACTGTCTGCACAGTCACTTTTGTGCAGTTGCATTCTAGTTGGATAGTTGACTTGTATTTCTGTTAGAGAATACTAACGGACCAGGTCCCAGTTGTGTTCCTCTTTTGTAACAGTTGCGAGATAGTCACTTTTTGTTGTTACGTTCCAGCTGTTCAGTTGACTTGTACTTCTGCTAGAGAACCTTAAGGGACCAGGTCACGGTTGTGTTCCTCTTTATAATGATTGCGGACAGTCACTGACATGTACTTCTATCGTAGAACCCTAAGGGACAAGGTCCCTATTATGTTCCTCTCTATGATCATTCATTCATTTGCTGATTTTCAAACTTGGACCAGGACAGTTGAAATGAGGGTCAGATTTTCTATCTGGTTCTTCACAATAAGTTTATTAGATCATCAAAACATAAGAAGCATAAGGCAAAGACATTAAAAATCCATCAATTTCCCCCTTTTTGATGATGACAAACTTAGGCATGTATGGCATTTATTTAGAGCAGAAATAACCAGATAAGATACTAGAAACTACACAAAGTTCCCCCTTAATCGTAGATCTCTTTTTCTTTTTGATTCCCCTTTAATCTGATATTCCAGGAACTACATAAAGTCCCCCCCCTTAATCTCAGAGCTCTCCTAAAACTACACAAAGTTCCCCCTTAATCTCAAAGCTCTCCCGAAACTACACTAAGTTCCCCCTTAATCTCAAAGCTCTAAAATCTTATAGTTCTTTCCCTTTTGGCATCATTAAAAAAGAGCACAAGTAGGTAATTAGCATAAAGAAGTCCAACACGGCTAGCTCATGCCACATATGTGCACACAACATGACAGAAAAGAGAAGCCAGAGGAACACAACATTGTACATGCAAAAAGGGGAGCTATTTTATTAATGTTTACAATGGACTAAGCAAGACAGGAGCAGTAATTGTGAATTTTAGCATGCCATCACAAAAAAAAGCAAATAAAAATAAAATAGCAGCCACAAAATATTAGAGCAAAAATAGCTGGACACTAGGAGGATCCTAGGGGACACTAGAAGAAGGAGGCTTGGAAAAAGAGATAGCAATGGTTTTGAGAACCAGGTCCAGTCGAGCATTTGCAGACAATTGTTCTTCAAGTAATTGTGCCTGAAGTTTATCATTTTCCTTTGTCAATCGAGCAACTTCTTCATGAACAGAATCAAGACCTTTAACTACTTGAGTGAGCTGAGTTTCCAGTATGGTATTTCGAGCCCTCAACCTCCTGATCTCTTCAGAAGCTACATCTTGAGTGTTTATCAGCTGAGAAATGGTCGAGATACTTCCACCAACTCTTTCTACACATTCGCATTCTTCTAAAATGGTCTTATAGAAGGTTTGCTTGCGTGTGCCCACTTTGGGATTCCCCAAGGGGACCTTGTAGAATCTGAATACCTGAGTGAGGAGAAAGCCATATGGTAGCCCATGATTCCCACCTTTAAAGTTTGCCACTTTTTGCATATGATCTATCATGATTGCTGGCAAATTGATTGGGACAAACTCATCAAGCTCTTCCATTAAGACCATATCTGGTTTTATAGCAATAGATCGCCTCTCAAAACGAGGTAAGAGCACCTTATTAACCAGTTCAAAGAGAAGTTGATACTCAGGAAGCAGTACCTTCTTATGCACATGTTCCCCCTGCTGAATAGCTTGCTCCTTCATGATGCCTCTCCTAAAGTTTACACCACAGACACCCTTAACTAAGGACATCCCTTCACATGGAATTCTGAGAACCTTTTCCAATGTTGAAGCATCGAGTACAATGTCTACTCCATTTACTAGCGCACAAATGTGATCCCCCTAAATAGTGAAGAGAGTTGCGTACAAATTTTGTACCGCATCTGCGTACATTAGAGGCATGCTCCCTTCAAACAAGTGTTCCCATTGTTGAAATTCCACAATCTCTAGAATTTGTCTCATACCGGCCATCTCCGAAATTGCTGGATCAAATGTACGACCCTACAAGACTTTCTGAGTTCTTAATCTCTGCTGCCAAAGACCACTATCACAGGGCATAGACCTCAGTGAACCCGTTTCTTTAACAATTTCCCATTTTCATTTGCTATACCCTTCAACAGACATTCCTTTCTAGCTTACTATCCCCACAGTATCATCTTCAGATATGGCTTGCTCAGTTTGACTCCTTTTAGACTTGCTGCTGCCCTTCACGGATGACCTGTTTTGTTGCTCAATAGTTTCATCGGAAGCTTTATCCACAGACTTTTGAACTTTCATAGATTGTTGTACTAAGGAACCAGGTTCCTCTGGAGCATTTTTGTCAATCCCACTTACTGGAACACTCTTGTTAGTGACAAATTCCCTTTGATTCATTATCCTCTTTTCCCTGTCTTGACACTCCTCTTGCTTTTATGCAATATGGACTCAAAACTCTCTTGCTTTCGTGACCTGATAGTGGGTGACTTGGAGGAGCACTCTAAGAGCTTAGAATGATCAGGAGGTGTAGGAGCGGGTTTGCATGGAAGAGAATCAGGTTCGTTAGAAGGTTTTTCTGAGAACGTCTCGTGAGCCAAAAACTCAAGGAGTACTGTGGTTCTTACATCTCCTAGGAATGGAGTTTCTTCCCTTTGATACCTAGATGAGAGATACGCTCCTTCATTCATCAGAATCTCAGCAACGATAACCATAATGTTATGCGCTGCTTTCTTTTCTGGTGACTTTGAGAGAGTCACTAAGTCCAGGATGGAGGAGTTCAGATATTGGTCAGAATCATCCTCAAGGGCTTCTGACACTTGAGAGGTAAAACCTCCTGAGTGTTCTTTGATGAGATCAGAGGAATGGCTAGACATAGGGTTTTAAAAATATGGAGGGAAACCAGGGTTTATCTGAAAAGGGAAAACTGTAGGAATTGAGGAGGAGCCAGGAGTGGGTAAAGTAGTAGAATGAGTGAAATAGTGAAGCTCTGAAGGTGATTTCAAGGATGATAGGGAAGTGGGAGTGGTGTTAATGGTGGGAGAAGGGGACGATTGTTCGATTGCCATTACAGGAGTATTTGGAAGGCGAGTAGATTGGGAGAGAGAGATGAGGAGAGGATCACAGCTGCACAAAAGAGATAAAGGTTCATGACTTGTTGTGAGAGAGAAAGAAAGTTTTACTAGAAGAAGGGCTAATGTTGAGAGGAGAGAGAAACAGGTTCTAAATAGTTTTGAAAACGGCAGTAGGTTTATGGGAAAGCGTTACCGTACAGATGTAATGAAGGGATTTGAAAGACAAGACATGACATGCAGACTTTGAAAAGTCGGATGATGTGGCAGTTGAGTTAATTTGTTAAACATTTTTTTTGTTTTGAGAAGGCATGCAGAATAAGCACATTACTACTAACCCGGGGTACAAAAACCTGATGCTAGAACAATTTTTTGAAAAAGGTTTTAGCAGCTTCTCTTTCGTAGTTCATAACTGTACCTTTAGCTTCTATGATCGTCATGCATGTTTACCTATAACGGTATTGATATGAGTTAGGTTTGGTCAGAAAACACTTTAGCTAGCTTTACCTGACGGTGTCTTGCATAGCCAGCTAATGGAGGATCAGGTTCTTCATTAGACTCTCATGACCCCATCTTCACCTTGTTTGATCTAGAATATTCTCTACTTAAGGATTTGATAAAGATATCTGGAATTTAGTTTTCTGTTCTGCAAGACTTTACACAGATCAACCCTTTCTTCATATTGACCCTCAGAAGATAATCCCACCCCTCAATATGCATGGTCCTCTTGTTTTGAGATTCTTTTTCAGTTGTTGACGAGACCATTGAGTTTTGCTTCCTTGTCCCCCGAGGGATGAGGCATGAACATGGCAAGTGAACCATTCCAGAAGTACTTTTCCTTTCAACAACAAAACCTGCATAGTTAACATCATCATACCCAACAGGATTTAAAACATTGTCACCTGAGGGGTAATACAGGACCTGGTCCTGAGTTCCCTTAAGGTATCTCAAACTTCTGTGGGCAGCCTTCAAGTAGGGTTCTTACGGACTTTCACTTTGGATTCTAATCTGGAGTGGAGATACATAAGGGACTAAGGAAAAATATTTTTTTTTAAAAAAAAACTTATCTAACTCTAGAATAAAAGAAAGTGATTAACTTGTCACATAGATGGGAGATTTTGTGTTTCCAGTTTGGGACTGAAGTTTGATTGGTAGGGGAGATTTGGAGGTTAATTTGATTTCCCCACACTTTGTGTTCTGTTGCATGTGGAGTGCCATGAACTGCATCTCCACTCTTTCTTCAGCTTCAGTGGTAGTACATAAAGTACCAGATTCCTTTTGAGAAGTGGAAGATGATGTTTCATTGTCTTTCACCAGTCTCCTTTATCTTACTCATTTTATCAGCCTCTCTATTTGAAGCCTCAGATATTTCCCAGGGACCAGAGTTGGTTCATCAGATTGATCATCAGCGTTTCTTCTTTGACTAGAGGAAAGTGTCTTATCGAATACCCCATGAGCACTTCCTTCCATTTAATATGCCCTTTGTTGTAGACTTTGTGGCCTTTCTTTGTGGAGAGTAACCCAGAAGGATTCCTTTGTTTTCCTTTTGCATTGAACTTCCCAAGCTGGTCCTTCCTGTTGTTGAGAACATGACATTTTTAGTCAAGAAGGTTCTCATATGAGTTGTCGTTTAGTCAAGAAGACATTTTCTTCCATTTGGCATCTCATAGTGGGTGTTGATTTAGGAGAGACCTGATCAGACACCTGTTTGCCAAGTAGAAAACATTATTTACTGCTTTTGCCCAGAATTTCTTGGTGATTCCATAGTCGATGAGCATTGGTCATGCCACATCTTCCAGTTTCGTTATTTCTTTCAGCAATACCATTTTGCTGTGGAGTCCTTGGTGTTGAGAAGTTGTGCGTGATCCCTTCCCTTTTTTCACTTGAATCTTCTTGACAAGAACCATTAATACCTTGAGAGTCTCCTCCTTTGTGTTGTGAACCCGTGCCCAGGTGACTCTTGAGTTTGGCAGACCACAGACCAGGTCCTTCTGATTTATTTTATTTAGAGGTGAGAAGCTTGCATACACCAATATTTCATGCCAAAGTTCCGACTTTACCCACTCATACCACCAGCTTTTGGAGGTTATAGTCAATATAGTGGATGTTCTTGTTTCCTTTGTCCACTGAGACCACTTAGCCAGTTATCAGATTGGTACCTATACTTTAGGCCATTCACATAGTACACATTCCGAACTGAGTGCCAAAGAACCTTTCCAACTTTACATTTACTGAGAATGTACCCTCTCCTTTCTTTTTAAGGATACATTCCCTTCCTGTAGGGCTTTCAGTGAGAAGAAATTCATGATGTTTTTAGTCACGTGCCTTGAGCATCCACAGTCCATATTCCATCGCAGTCCGCTTCCACTCACTGTTTCTTGCACATGCAAATCAAACGTTAGATTTAGGAACCCAAACTAGTTTGGGTCCCTTGTTATGATAGAAAGGATGAATAAGGGCTTTCCTAGTCCATGCATGCAACATTCCTTTCTTGCGAGTGGTACCTGGTCCCTTGTCAGTAGTCACTTTATCAGTAAACACTTTGTTTTTCTTAATAAACTAAATCCTGGGCTGACAATTTTCTTTAAAGTGCCCACTGTTCCCACAGTGGGTACATAGCCAGTTATCACGGACAATGACATATTTGATGTGAAGGTTGTAAGAAGTTTTCTCCCTTTGGAATCCGATCCCCTGCCTGTTTCCACTATTGTTAAGATACATGGCAGTGACAACATCTGAGGACCAGGTCCACTTTAGAGATTTCTCAAGATCAATTCTTACTTTCTCCAATTCAACTTGAAGTTGCTGATTCTTCTCGAGTTCACTACATAGACTGGTTTTCACAATAGTTAATTCCTTTTCAAGCATGATGTGTGACTTACTAGCTACTTCCTTCCCTTTCCCAATACTCACATTCCTATGTTCTCTATTGAGTCCCTCAATAGTTTCCTCTAGATCAGTGCATATCACTAAAAGGTTATCCTTCTCTTGCTCATTAGTTGCAATTTTTCCTTCTAAGGTGTGTTTCTCATTGCTAAGACCTTCTATTGTTTCTTTTAGATCAACAACTACTACCATTCGGTCATCTCTCTCATTTTCCACACTAGTTATTCTTTCATTCAAGGCTTCTTTTTCTTTTTCAAGATTAGCTATGGTCTCATTTAAGTCCACTACACAGACCACCAGATCATCTCTAGATTGTTCGGCTCCTCCTAGTTCTATGGTCATGATCTCCTTATCATTAACAAGGCTATAATAGGCATCAATTAGGACATTTGCTAATGACCTTAGCTTCTTATAAGAGTAGGATTTCAGATTTCTCTGAACATTCCTGAAGTTAACCTCATCTTCTTCATCTTCATCATCATCATCAGACTGAGCCATCAGCGCAAACAATGAATCATACTTCGTTGCTTCAGTTTCCACTACCATCATGGAACTATTTTCTACATCTGGTTCCCTTTCGGATTCACTAGAGGATTCTCCCCAAGCAGCAAGAGTCTGCTTAACAATATTATTAGTAGCACTTTTTTGATTGAATCGTTTGTCTGGAACAAGGTTACTTTTTGCTGCTTTGTCAGGATTTTGTTTGTATTGCTCCTGTTTCGCAAGTGGGCAGTCTTTGATGAAATGCCCTGGCTTTCCACATCTATGATAGAGATCGTTGTTCCTTGCTTTTCTTGAACTTCCCCACTTTGGTATACCACCATTTCTTCGAACCATCTTTTGAAACCTCTTAGTAAGATAGGCCATGTCACTATCTTCATCACTTGAGTCACTGCTTTCAGCTTTGAGTACCAGGTTCTTTTCCTTCTTAGACTCTCTTCTTTCACTGTCTTTCTTTATTTTCATCTCGTATATCTTTAGATTACCAATCAACTCATCCATGGTCAGAGTTTGTAGATCTTTAGCTTTAGTGATGGCATTTACCTTACTTTCCCAAGAACCAGGTAGGACATTGAGGATTTTCCTTACAAGCTTGTTTCTGGGAATGACATCTCCAAGTAAATGAAGCTCATTTATGATGGAGATGAATCTGGTGTGCATATCTTGTATAGACTCCTTATCCTTCATCCTAAAGAGCTCATATTCCGTGGTGAGCATGTCGATCTTGGACTGTTTGACCTGAGTAGTTCCTTCGTGTGCAGTTTGCAACACTTCCCATATTTCTTTGGTAGTATCATAAGCTGAGACTCTGTTGTACTCATCAGGTCCTATACTACACATCAAAATTTTCTTGGCACGATAGTTCTTTTCTACAGCTTTTCTGTCAATGTCGTTGTACTCTTTTCTGCCTTTCAGCACCATTGGTCCTGTTTCTTCAAGCTTCTTCATGGGGATATGTGGACCATCACAAATGATGCCCCAAGGTTCTGAATCTTCTACCATTATAAAATCATGCATGCGGGTCTTCCCCCAGCCATAGTACTGACCATTGAATCTGGGAGGTCTTTAGGTTGATTGTCCTTCCTCCAAGTTGGGTGGAGCAGCCATTGAGATCCTTTATAGGTGTTAACCTTTTAGAAAGAGCCTGCTCTGATACCAATTGTTGGTTTGCATGAGTCCACCAAACTGTAGAGTACCTGGTCCTATATGAGATAATGCTGAGAATGCTATAGAAACTGAAA